>NW_028227271.1:31527500-31785000 GCF_978045245.1 Mus caroli | reverse complement strand
ACATCTGGGAACTGAGCCCAAGGACATAATTCTATGTCTGAGAAAGGAGGATAACTTCTATATAGAATATATTCTCTAGAGCATTATTTTTAATATGGAAACACTGGAAAGATCTTTAATAACAAGGAAATTGTTGTAAGTTATATTGTCCACATTTAGTGGAGTGGATATTGTTCATAAGTGAGTTAGGGAAATTTCTATAGCAATATAAGAAAAACCACATGATGGAGCAAATGGGGTGGGAGAGGACAAACTTAGGCAATAGTTGTGATGTGTGTTTCATTTTCTATGTAAATGTGAGATATAAAGAAACATTCTGAAATTAATACCAATAATATATGGGTGTGTGTGCTGTGGAAAGGGTGCCACTGGTTATTCTATGGTTATCAAGCATCTAATGTATATATTACTTGAATTCTGTGGCCCTCTGTCATGATAAAAGTTTCATAATTCAGAAACATTGAGGAAAGCTGGAGGTGCGGTTAGAAGGATTTACTTGAAATGTCTGCAAAGGCCAGTGAGTACTTACAGATGGGGCCTACTTCATAAGTAGGAAGATAACACCCCCTCACCTCAATCATAACTGATGCTTGGTCACATGAAAACATTCTCAGACTCTGCTAGAACACTCCATGTATTACAGAGGCTTAAACCCAAGAGCTATCTGATCTATTGCCCTGTCTCCAGGGCTTGTTGAAACAGTAAAGGCCTGTAGGACAGTCTAGATAGAATTTTCATTACCCTTAGGGCATGTGGCTATTACTTTGGAGGTCCTGTGCACTGTACTCATTACTTTCCTGTTGCATGGTAGAATGCCATTATCAAAGGCCACTTAAGAAGGACTTTATATAGGGGATAATCCATGATGATAAAAGCATGGCAGTAGAAGCAATCTGACTTATTACATTTTCATCCATACCACAGGAAGTGGAGAAAGAACAGAAAGTAGAGCAAGGCTATAAACCCTAAAAAGCCCAACCCCCAGCAGCATACTTCACCAGCAAATCTACAGCTCTCCAAGTAGCACACCATCAACTGGTGACCACTTGGTTCAAATGTATGTGCCTATGGTGGGCATTTCTCACTCAAACCACCTACCACAAGTGCTTTCCCACTGATTTCATAAACACTCAACAAATCAGATGCTGTTTGTCCTGCTGTAGAAGCTGGAGGCATCAGGTGACCCATCCAAGACCACTCAGATATACAGTGAGCCAGTAGCTTCTCCATCTTTTATTGATTCCAAGATTCATGGCAGAAGCATCTTTTAATTGCTCTTCTGGAACTTAATGGTGTGTCTATTGCCTCTTAGTCCCTAAGTCTGTGGAGATGTAGGTCTATCCAGTAGCCAAATAAAGCATATTATTTAACTGTATCTTCACAACCAAAATGCAGGAGATATGTCATGTCCTGAGGTTATACTTGTAGTGAAGCATGCTCAGCATAAAATTAATGTAAATGTGCTGCTTGTTTTAATCAATGACATACATTGCTGCCCTAAGGACTTCAGATCCCAGGGATAGTTCAATATAATAGAAGCAGTACAAGAAGCAGTACAATGGAAATCACACCTCTAAAGATGGTTATATACAATTAAAGGGTACTTAACAATCTTCATCTTACTCATTGTTTAAGATAGGAACCATGTACTCAAATCTGGCTTTGAACTCATTGTACAGCTGAGAATGGTCTTTACCTCCTGATTCTCCGATTCCACCTTATCAGTGCTGGGGTTACAGCAGTAGACCACCACGTCAGGTTTATGACGTGCTGGTTGTTTGAACCCAGGGTTTCATGAATACTAGATAATTACTCTATCAATTGAGATATAGCCTTATCCAACTTTTAATAAAGCATTATGTAAGGACAATAGTCTGGTTGAAATGTTGACTATTTCTTGCTGTTTGTTGCACTAGCTAAATTAAGGAAATATTAGAGAGTACTGTAGCCTGAATCCATGAGGATAGCAAGGATTGTTTGATTTCTGTATCTATACTCTACATAAAATTCTGATCAATGGAGATGAAGAGGGTGACATGGGGTTTAAAGAATGTTGTGTGACCTCCAGCAAATTGTAAGCAAGGCATGGATAGCTCACCAAAGATGATTGAGAACTGAGCTATTCCATTCACCTTTAGGGATGGACAAGTGTGTGTGTGTGTGTGTGTGTGTGTGTGTGTGTGTGTGTGTGTGTGTGTATTTAGCCTGAGGGTATTATTGTCCATATCAGGTATCTCTAGCCATCTGCATCTATGGAGAGCTGCTTTAGGGATGCCCTACTCTGACTAGAGGGCCTTTAAGATGATGTAAGTGATCTAGGAACATGGTCACCTTAATACTTTTATGAATCAAGAACCAGGGAATCCCAGCACCACAAATATTGTATCTTCTAGTCTCTTCTGCTCTGCTATGCATTGACTGGTTTTATTGAGCTGGGCAGGCTGACTAATGGAATACGGAAGAGCTCTGTTAGACCTATGCAAGCAAACTCTGTAAAGATGTCCTTTTGTCTGGGTCTGACACTTTTAAATGTTTCCTAGGGTCCAGAAACACACTTACCCATATTCTTAAAGACCTACAGAAATGGCTGTAGACTCTTGCTTCTAGACTCTTAGAAGAATCCTTTATGATTGAAGGCCAATTCTTGCTCAGATGTCTAATCCCATTCCCCAAAGACAGAACCAAGAGAAGCTCACCCAGGCCTGGATTCACTAGGACTTAAGCACTGAAGTCAAAAGCCCATGATTTCTTCTGATCTGTCATGAAAAATTTTAAAAACTGCTCTTACCAGAGAACAGCTGTGCTCAGATTCACAGCCAGTTGCAAGCATGTAACCACAGGCTGAGATTCCTGAAAGCCTGCAACTGACCTGCAGCAGAGCTGTGAAGCCCTTTTTCTCTTATGGTCCTGGTTCTATTATTCTGTTCCTTTATCAGGGAGATATCAAAAAAGGGGCCAAATTTTTCTATGGATTCTGTCTCTTCTATAAGACAAGTAGGTTCTGCTCTACTGAAATTGTTTACTCTACTACCAACCAAAACAGGAAACATGTGATATCTTCTTATCACCTGTTTCTGCTATGTTTGTCTTCAAGAAGCTGGTAGTCCCTGGAAGATCCCCCTTAAATGTAGAGAGCTCACATCCAAAGAGAACCACCTGCACCACTTCTAGATATTGGAGTTCCAGATACTGTTTATATACATAGCCACCTCCTACATGGGAGCAAGAGGGAATAACCATGTGAAGACTTGGTCTCTTAGTTAAGCACCAGCTCTCATGATTGAATACTCATGAGCAAAGCTATTTGTGGATTGCATAGAGGTCTTAAACGATCATGTTCATCACCCACTGAAAGATTCGAGTAAGCTACCTCAAGGGGAATTTGTACAGAGCCTAATATTCTCTACATGGTGACTGCTATGTAAAGAACATAGTGGTGAATGTGCTGGTTAGTTTTGTTAACTTGACACAGACTATTGTCCTCTTGGGAGACAGAACATTGGCTGAGGAATTTCTTCATCAGATTGGTCTGTTGTCAAGTCTTGATTGATATATGAAGGCTCAGTCCACTGAGCAGGGCCACCTCTGGACAGGTAGGTGGTCCTGGAAGGGGCTACAATTACTGTTTCTAAAGTGTCATTACATGCTACTTACCCTATTATGTTAGGAAATCTTTGCCTGATCTCTGAGGCAGGGACTGCTTTTATGGAAAACTTATAGATGAGGATGCCAAGTTGAATCTTCATTTTAGGGATTTCCCATATATCTTTGGGCAAACCTAACATGCTTATAATTCAAATTAAGGGTACCCTTCCATACCATGTTTATAATTCAAATTAAGGGCATCCTTCTCTCTATGTGCAACAGAAGCAAAAGGGCCTCCTGACTGGGTTTTTATAGATAGTGCATTTGTCCTGGCTTTATTTCTGGCACCTCTGGATCATCTGCCATCTCTGTTCTTTACATGCTCTTCATTGGTTTGGAAGCTAAACTCCTAGAACCCAATGTGTGTTCTCTCAGCTCTGTCTGAGGCTACTATATTCCCTTGAATGCAAACTCTGTTTCAGCACCGTGGACAGTACCAAAGACTCCCTTGCCTTGGCATTTCATTCCCAGCCTAAAAGGCTATTTGAGGGCACATAAGCAGCTAAATTTATTTTCCTTTAAACCCTTTAATTACTGTAAAAATAGAAGGCACTCAACCACAGTTATCCAACTCGATAACCATGAATAATGTGCATTAATGCACAGGCTAAGAATAGGAGATGGGGCACTAATTAAACGAGCCATGAGCAACCAAGATTGAGGGTAAAGTGTATGTAAACTTTGAAAAGGTATCTATCAGTACACACATAATATCTTTAGACATGGATGTCATGCTATTCATTAAATAGGTTTGAGATCTGAGACCAGCAGCCTAGACATCATCAGAATTGCTGTTAGGGAGCTAGAGCCATTAATATGCTGTAACAAGTTACCCCATGGAAAATCTATAATGTCATGTGGCAATATAGTAGCTCACTAAGTAATGTAAGAGATAATTCCACAGCCAGTGAATGAACAAGTTTTGGCTAGCCAATTGTTTAAGACTTTCAGAGCCTTGCCCTGTCATTGGTGGTATCTCCATTGTATTAGAGTGAGTAGGCTAGACTGTGTGTCCACTGTCCATTCCATACCAGTTACTTCATATGTAATTATAATTTCTTTTCCAGTGTATGGAGTCCAAACAGTCACTGAAGACACAGAGAGTCTTTAAGAAAGATTTTTATGAATTAGCATATTTATTCCCCCTGAAATCCAATTCAGTAATGGCCCAGATGACTTTCACTATTCACTTCTGGCTCCAACACGTGTTTGAATCTCAATTTTGAATAGAGCTTCACAATAGGAAATATGAGAGACATTGCCTAGGTTCAAAGTCCCTTTGCTTGCAGGCTGCTCTCATTCTAAGAGGAGACAGTGACATCATAGATGGCACCTCTCCAAGATGAGCCTGCAGGAATACCTGCAGCATTGCTGTGACTGTCTGCTGGGCAGACCAGTGAGTGACTAAACAGAAGTCTACCTCCCAATGAGAGCTTGGGGGTAGCAATGGTACCACCATTCCTGCCTCCCACCCCTACTTATCTGCACATGAGTGAGATGACCTCTGAAAAAGCTCTCCCTCTAACACCTTGCAGACTGCTCACTACTCATACAAGGACCTTGTGTTTTTCACAAAGTCCTACACCCCACATTCACTGAGCTAAAGTCATTGGACAGCTTCTTAAAGGTGGTAGGGGGAGGGATGATTTTTATCTTGTACTCCATGGGTATTTGGTAATGTCTAGAATTCATTGGTTTTCAAACTAAGAATGAATAACACAGAGTAATTATCTACCCTGTGATTGGGTTCAATACCATGAAAAAATGCATTGGTAGATGCCAGAGATGCTGCTTAACACCATGAAGCACATAGGGCAGTCCCAACGAAAAATTACCCAGTACCAAAAATTAGCAATGCTAAGATTAAAAAACCCTAAGGTAAATTTAAAGCTCAATAGTCTCTTTCCAGAAGCCACTGGGATTTGATTCCTTCCCCTGCAAATGATTTAAATGTTCTTGCCTTGGACACAAAACGGGTACCACAGAAGACAAAGGATGTTGGGGCCTTCACATCCCTTTATTCTTTGAATTTCAGTTCATCAGTCCCTGAGTATCCTACACTAGACCCATGGTGGCAGAGGAGAGAACCTGCCAGGCAGGAGTCAGAACTACATCCTCTTTCCATTAAAATTATTTTATTTTTATCTGTATATTGGAACTATAGGTTTGTGTGAGTTCTGGTGTTAAGGAATGTACAGAGTTATTAGATCCTGTGAAGCTGGAGTGACTGGCAGCTTCACAGAGGCCATCACTGTAAGTGTAAATGCAAGCCATACAGTTTGGATGCTAGGAACTAAACTCTAGTCCTTTGCAAGAGTAGCATCCTCCTTAAACACTTCTCAACCTGATACATAGAGCCTTGGTTTTATCATAGTAACTACTGAACAGAGCAAACTTACTTCCTCTGTTCTAGGCAGCATCTGGCAGAAGTTTGACACACTGTACATATTCAATAAATACCAGTGCAACCCATGTTACTTCTGGAATATAAATGGTGTTTGCTTTTCTGATACCACCTCATCAGTTGAAATAAAGGCACCTGATACCCTGAGTAAAGTGTAAACCTCTGACCATTGTGGGCAATGGAAGCAAAGAGGGTGTCCAGTGCTTCTCAAGTTGCTGCCGTACAGCTGATGCCAGTGTTACCCTTGAACCTTTCGGCTTCTGAAAGTTTACTTGGCCACTGGCAGCAATAGTCACAAATGGTAAGCATGCTGTCACCTTTCCTCTGACTTGGAGATAGTGAATGGGACTTGGGAAGCAGACAAGGGAACTTTGGTCACTTTGGACTTGGTGTAGCATCACTCTTCTCTCTGAAGTGGTGACACACCTGACAAAGACAAGGGACAGGTTATTCCCAACAAGGTGGGAGAGACAGGAGGGCACATTATATCTATAGTTACAAAGCAGAGAGAGGTGAATTCTCTTACTTAGCTAACTTTCCCCTTTCCAGTCTGGGATCTCAGGCCATGGGACAGTAGGATCTACATCCAGGGTAGGTATTCCCACTCCAGTAAACCCAAACAAGACCTACCCAAAGGCTTGTCTCTTAGGGTATTAGAAATCCTGTTAGGTTGACATTATTAGCAATCACATTTGAATTAGAGTAAATGTATTCAGGGACATACTTGTCTGAGATCTGAGGGACAGGGGCATATGTCCTCAGTTGATTGACAGTATCTATTGCCTACACAGCATTAGCTGATTTGGGCCTTGCATGGCCTTTCCCCTACTGTTTTTCTCATTTGCTTGGTGAGCCGTTTATATGTCTTCCTGTTAAAACCTCTGTCCTCAGCCGTGGAATACTCAAACACCATGCAAGCTGCACTGTGATGCTGCTGTTTTCTGCTTTAGAGCATCCTTAGAGCCCACAGGAAAGAAGCTCTCTGGGGACAGAGCGCAGCTCTGGCTACATTTTCCACTCAGAGGTTCTTCAGCCCACTCGTCCTCTGCTAGCTTTATGGGCCTTGTGAAGAGTGAAGCAAATGATAAAAGACAACAGACTCATGGCTATGCAGTTTCATATACTGTTTGTTGCCCAGTCGGTGGACTCAGAAGGCTATGTTCATTTGCTTGCTGGATTCTTCTTTTCCGTGTCATGGGTGTGAAATGAAAATATAAAGACTGTGTAAAGTCATATTTACTGTCATGTGCCTAGGGTAGAGATGCTGGAGGGGGGAAAAACCTGGTTTGTTGGTAAAACCAGCACCCACCCCCAAATATGGGTGGAGAATTTGTTGCTTTTTCTTTTCTTTTCTTTTCTTTTCTTTTCTTTTCTTTTCTTTTCTTTTCAATCTCTGTTTTACAGTTCTGTGCTTGCCTCTCATCTTCCCAGGGAGCCACAGAGAACTCCTATTCTAAAATTCAAATTTCGTGGGGCATCTTGTAACCTCTTGCATTAAAGCAACTACCATGATGGGAGTGATATTAAGCAGCTGGCTCTATGAACTTTCCCAATTTTTTTTCTAAACCTTTAGCCTACATAATCCTCATGGGGCGCTTTTTGGGTGGGTGCTGTTGGGACACTGTCCAAAAGGGTTAATTGGGCCAACAGCAAAATGGATACAGCAAGTCTAAGTACTTAGCAGGCACAAACCCCCCTAATACCCTGGATACTTCATCTCCAGTGACTGCTAAATCTTCCCTAACTATTAATCTTTAGGAGCTCTATCACCAGTTCAGGCCTGAGCACAAACAACTGCCCCTCAAAATAGGCCTTCTGAAGCTATGCCTCACCTTGATTTCATATTGCACAGCCGGGAATAAGCTTGAGCCTTTGCATTTTAATTCAGAGAAAGATAAACCTTAAACTGTGTAGAGATCTTTATAAAAGAAATCTTCATTTTTTTGTGTCAGCATAAGACAGGACAGTCCTAATTCAATGTCCTCTTTATAAATTGGTACTGTCGGTGATGTGCGCATCCGCTTTAGGTGTGAGTGCCTGCCACTTTGCACTCTTCCCATGGGTTTGTCTTACAATTGCCTGTCTCCACCATCATGCCTCCTATTCTAATTTTAAATAGCCGCTTAATTGTCCATCTGGCTGGTAGGTCTACTAACCACTACCCTACTTTCATCTTTTGTGTTCTTTGAAAACTCCTTAATAATTTCTGCCTGTGGTTTTATTACTTCTAGATGCTTGTGTGCATTATGTGCTTAAAATAACTTGGCAGCATACAGTACCATCAGACTGTCGCCCTCAGTATCCTTTCCTAGCTATCCTTTTGAGGTAAACCGGACCTCAACAGTTTCCTGCTTTCCCCTGAGGACTCTGCTTATGTGATTCAGTCCTTGATGTGCCCTGTGGATTGGGTGTGGTTATTGGAACTATTAACTCCTTGGCTCTCCACAAAGCAAGCCTGGAATAGTAATGAGAACGCTGCACGACTAGTTTAGAGGAATACAAAATAGCTCAAACGAGAAAAAATGTTTAATGTTCTCTCCACAAAGAAATGATAACTGCTAGAGGTGGATATGCTAATTATGCTGATTTATTAGACTCTGCCCACATGTATAAAACATCACACAATACCCCATAATATGCACAATTACTGTGCATCAACTAAAAGGTCTTAAAATTTTAAACATTCAATGTCAGTGCAGCAACTGAAATCATTATTTTCTTGCTTTGCTGTTTCCCCGCTCTGGGTCTTTTGAGCTAGGGAATAAAGCAGAGATGCTAGAGATCTGTGAGCTTCCACTTTTAGCAGCTAGATAACACCTATGAAAAGAACAATAACCACAATCATTTTTCAGTTCTAGGAAATTCATGTAGCAGAGAACAGTTGCTTTCTAAAATGCAGATGTAGTATGTATCAGACAATTCTAGAGGTACTTCAGCCATTCACCTACTTTAACACGGAACTGAGAAAAGGCAAGGAACTGCAGCTAATCGCACAAGTAAGCAACACTGCTCTATCCTGCTCTGTATTTTCTGTGCCCCTGCTCTTTTCTTCCAGAGCTCCCCTACTGAGAAGCAAAATAGCCCAGAGAGCCTTAGAAAGCTGGCCTGCATCCCCTCTATGCAGGAGCCGCCAATGCTCAGGCTCTCGGCCACCAGAGGGCACTGTGTGGCCAGAAGAGATGGCTGCTTGGTTCTGCAGCTGCCTCCAAGCCCGGCTCTGAAAAAGCCTCTTCGGATTCATGGAAACAGAACTTGGTGGAAACAGCGCAATTTAGAAAAACAAAACCAGCCCACGTCTCTTCCCACTCACAGGCTTTATAGTCCATCAGAACCCGCCCTCCGCTGTGCTCTTCAGCAGAGTGACTCAGCCACCCATCAAACAGATGACCCCAGCGTCCACCTGAGATTGTTTTTATAACCAAGCTTTAAACATCCTTCTGAGGTTGAACAGTGAAATCACTAGAGCAACGTCAGCCAGAGCCACCATGACAGTGGGCTTGCTGTGTGCTAGGCCTTGGGCTTTCCATCCTTTCTACGTTCACACTGGTGCCAATCATACTTCTGTCTTGTGGCCTTCCAAATAAGGAAGCTCTGAACCTGAATGAGAAGCCAGCATTTGTTGTCAAGTCTGCTTGACACTGGAGTCTGATCTCCCTGCAGAATCTAGACACCTGCAGCTTGCTGAGTCTACAGTCAGTCCATGGAAATTACAAGTCTGGCTGATATGCTCATGATATGCTTCAGATATTCACCTCCTCCTATATCCTGCATGTCTCTGAATATGCAAGTCTCACACCAGGGTCATGCTGGAGTTACTGAGGATGGAAAGTAACTCTAACTGGTATCCAATGAGAAAAAGGAAATTGGTCAAAATTCATAGGCTGACCGAAAATGTCATGCTTGAAAATAATAATAATAATAATAATAATAATAATAATAATAAAAAGCTTGAAAAGGCAGACCCTTCTCACCAGCTCGATCTAGACCTACGATCTCTTCTCTACTGGTTCCCCAGCTTAGATTGCAGGGGACTTTGGAGAAGTGTGGTCTTGTCTGCATCAAAATGTTGAGTCAGATTTCCCCTGGGATTCCTGTGACTGTGAATGCTAAACACCGAGTGGCTAGCTTCTTGGAGACCCTGAGCACATATTCCTGGAGAGAAAATGAAGACCCTAGCAGGAGACTCTATACTGCACTTTGTCTCTGGAGTGAGCTGGAAGACCGAATCCTCACCCTGCTGTCTCACCTTGAGATTGGACTTGTTGCTCCCTTTCTCTAAATCTTAGGTTCATTTTCGCTTGGAAAGCAATAACACGACTCAGTGGGCTTTCTGGCTCACTCTTACTTTAACAGCAATCACCTGCTTTGCTGTGTAGGCTGTGCTGAGGCACATCCACAAATCTCTACTCTCTCTTTTTATAATATTTTTATAGATTATTGAGAATTTCTCATTATGCATCCCATCATATCCATATCCCAGTCTGCTGCCCCTCTATCCCTGTGACACCCTCCGCCCCCAAGAAAGAAGGAAAAGGGAAATCCAAATTATATTATCAGACACTCACGGGGCCTGATCAAACTCCCAGTGGCCAGAGTCTTAAAGAAAACCGTTTCCTTCCCCAAACACCCCATACCAGAGTCATTAATTGTGGAGAACCTCACTTTAGCATCTTAATCACAAAAGGTTCTTTTCAATTGCTTTCTGTTTAGGCTGTTACTTTGGAGAGTGTATGGAATTGTCATATAGGCCTTCTTTTAACTGAGCCTACAGTCATCAGTACCATGGTAAAAGTAACTTCCTTGCCCTTTACCATAAATGGAAACACAGATCGCAGACTTGCACATGGTCTCCAGTATCAGCACATACCACGGACCTTAGCATAGTCTCCAGTGACAGTACAGACCACAGAAAGCAACAAGGCTCTCTGCCAACCTTCTAACCTGCAATATCCTGGTCCTTGAAAGGCAGTCACATGAATGCCTTCAGAGCATTGGTGGAGGAATTAGAGATCATGCGTCCTCATACATTGTGTTGGTTTAACATAGGACAATAACATCTATAATTAGCAAAATACAGGTTGTTAACAGAAAACCAAAATCGTAACAATTCCTTTAGGTGTCAGATGCCATCCTGATGAATTTCTCCAGTGCATAGCAACAGGGCTGGAGAGACATCCAGCAAAGGAGCTCATTACAAGTCCCCTCTTGTGATGAGTCATCGCTGCCTGCCACCTCCCTGCCTGGGCTGAGGGTGGACAAGACCAATCAATGAGGCCACAGCGTGGCTGAGCTGGGGGTGGAGAGATCATTTGTTCATCTGGGTAAAGATGAAGCACAAAGTGCCCCCCCTCCAAGTTGAGGAAATTGGAAATTTGGCAGAGGCCCAGAGTGAAGAGTGACTCACCCCAAATCATCAACTGAGAAGACTCCATAGAGGTTGGGTTTAAACCTGGCTTTGAAGAGATTACCAAAGTGCAAGGGAAAACAGCAGTGGGGCCTGGGCCGAAAAGTACCAGCAATTATGTACTGAAAACTTGAATAGGGTGTGCCTTGGTTGCAGGGGTGCAGAGGTAATACCATATTGGTGGGTGTCTGTGCTTTGCATGTGGTAACAAAGCAAAACTGAGATGACTGCAGAGTTGGTCCCAAGAGTAAAGAGAAGAGGAAGGGAACACACAAGGAGTAGAGGCACCCATGTGTATCTGAAGGAAAGAGTCAGCCCTACTACAGCCACTGAGGCAAGGAAAAAGCTGGGTAGGGAAGTTGAAGGCCAGTATGCCCAGTGGGCTGCCCTCTTCCTCGGGAACACCAATAAATAGCACATACCCTGAGGCCAGGCCAACATTAACTCTCAATTTCCTGTGTCCTGAATCAAAACCTCACACCTGTAGGGGGCCCTGTATGCAAGAGCAAGAGTCCCATTAGCCACATCCTCACAATACCAGTTCCTCTCTGGACACTAATGATGGAGATGGTCTGTGCTTTAACTCAGGGTGCAGTAGCTGATTAGTCTTCATTTGGAATGACCTGTACTGAAAAGTAAACTTCTTAAAAAAAAAAAAAAAAAAAAAAAAAAATATATATATATATATATATATATATATATATATATATATATATATATCCCAAGACCCAAGAGCAAGCAATCATCTTGCTTCTGTCCTGTCTGACTCGAAAAGTCTTTTTCAGGCACTGCTGTCTCAGATCTCACGGCAGCCCTTCCCACGTGGTGCGCGCATATGTGAGCATGAAAACACGATGTGTTTATGAAATAAATGGGAATCTCAAATGCCAACTATCACCACGAGCTAAATGTTAAAATCTTACATTTTCCTACAGTCTGCTCTCCCCTCCCTTTCTCTCCCTCTTTGGTATACATCTCTCTCACAGTCTCTTCCCCTTTCTTGGTGTCTTTCTCTCTGTCTTTTTCTGTCTCTCTGTCTCTCACTCTGTGTGTGTGTGTGTGTGTGTGCGTGTGTGTATGTGTGTGTGTTTGTCTGCCTGCCTGTCTCAGAGTATATGTGTGTGTGTCTCTCTCTGTGTCTGTCTCTTGTATATGTGTTTGTCTGTTTCTGTGTGTCTTTCTGTGTGTATCTGTCTCTCTCATTCTTTCTCCGTAGACTGTTTTTTCCATCTGCTTTGTAAGGTGAATATATTGTCTGCATTCTGCTTATCATTAATTGTGTTAACAACAATAATTTAAAATCAGCGCATGATGGTTCATTATTTGTAGATGCAACTGGCTGTGTCTCTGACTCCCTCACTGAAGCTCATTTTCCTTGCTTCTGGGTTCTCTCACAAATTGCACCTTAACAAACACTTGCGAATGTCAATATTTCCTGTATAAAACTCACTCTTTTCTGGAGTTAGGACTTGAACTTCCATGGATTTGTTCCATGCAGGTATTGCTGCAGTCTCTGACAGGACTGGCCATGGGAGACCATTGTTTGAACAACCCAGCAGCCACCTGCTTCTCCCTGAAATGTAATAAGGAGACATTTAGTGCACATACCCTCTTCCATGTGATTAGCTAATGTGAGCATCCCCTACAAAGCAGCCATCCCTAGAGGCTTTTGAAATCATCTTTTCAAGCTGCCAGCTCCTGATGCTGGTGAATTAATCAGTGCAAACACTCCCTGATGAGACTCGCTGCCCATCTTTCTGGTGAGCTGGCTGTGCCAAAGAGGCAATGGCCTGCAGACTCGACCTCATGTACTAGTGGAAAGCAGATTCTGATCCTTCTAATGGTGTGAAAGAGGAACAGTATTCCTGGTAAGCCCCTGTCCCTTCTAAAGCGTCACACTTGGTCACAGATACAGGCAGCACTTAAAATAAGTTATAGATGCCTCAAGGGACATACAACTGTTGACTTTCAGGGTTAGTAGAAAAGATGCAGTTTGAATCACCATTTGGATTCCCCAAGGGTCTCTTCCATGTCCCTTCCAACTCTTCTGATGCATAGCCCTCCATACACATCTCTCCCAACACTTGTCCTCCTACTGTGCTCCTAGTTGGCCTCCTAACTGGGCTATGGATGGCTCTGCCACTCCCACCTGAACCCACTACATGCTCACTAGCAGAGCTAGCTGCTCAAAGAAAACTTCTCAGAAATCAATCCCCAACATTCCCTGGTCCCTCAGGTAGCTTCTTGTAGCAGTGATACAGGGCTCTAGTTTATCTTCACTCAAGTTTCCCCTGATATGGGCAGCCAAGTGTAATGAGAATTTTGGTTTCTTTAAAACACACACACAAACAAAGGAGAGAGAGAGACAGAGACACAGAGAGAGAGAGATAGAGACAGAGAGACAGAGAGATTATCAAAATATGTTTTCATTTTAAAATCAGGTATGGGATATGAGGCTGCTTCAAATTGTCCACAGCAGTTGACTATGATTTGCCTTATGCTCTAGTAAGGACATGATATTGCCAACTGCAGATCGTTTCTGTGATTGTGTGACATTTGGGATTCTGGGGACTTGTCTAAAGGTATATAAATGCTGGGGCCCCAAGAGGTGGTGAGGGTTATTGGTTAGATGTTAGTTGGTTGATGTTTGTTGGTTGCTGTTGGTCACAATTTGTTAAGTAGTCATGGGCAAAAAAAGAGAGAACAACAAGAAGAAATTATATATCCTGACAGTGAAGATCAAACTTGCTCCAAGGAACTGGATGCCCCTAATCAGCAGGAAGTAGTCTGATGATAACGCTGTCCCCTTTCCAACCCCTGACTTTATTCGGGGCTCTCTTTCCTTTCTTCTCTATTCTTTTTTCTCACTTATCTGATGTGAGGGAGTTGGAAGGGGGGGGGAGATATAGGGCTGGAGAACCCACAAAGTAGCAAAATACTGGTGACTGCCAAGCAGTTTCTCCAATGTCATTCTCTACTGTTGATTCTTAGGGTCATGAAACATGAACTGTGCCATTCACTCTGAACCACATGTTTCTTAACTCAGCTTCCACTTCTAGTCTAGCTCTGCTATGCTTTGGATTCAGCTATAGCCCACTTGCCTTGCCAGCTGATCATCTATACTTCTCAGGTGTACCAAAAGCCTCACATTTTGAACCAAA
This sequence comes from Mus caroli, assembly GCF_978045245.1. Classification (NCBI taxonomy): domain Eukaryota; kingdom Metazoa; phylum Chordata; class Mammalia; order Rodentia; family Muridae; genus Mus; species Mus caroli. The sequence goes on along the minus strand of NW_028227271.1, from coordinate 31,770,386 downwards.
TTCTTCCCTGTGGATTTTCCACCCCACTGGGAAGAACACCTCACCAGAAAGAACACACAAGGAGCCTGAGAAGATGATGATGCATCTGTGTGAAGGCGCCGGCTTGCTGCTGTCGCCTCTGGGGTTCTGGGAAGGCAGAAAGGTCAAGAGAAACGAAGAGAAAGCCCACATTCCATGTCCAATTTGTCTCCAATGCATTTGAGACAATACTTCAGGGTCAGGAGCATGAATCCTGACTGAGGAGCTGGCAAAAGGCCACTGGTGAAGGACTGAGAGGTTTGCAGACAGAAATCACGTAAGGCAGGAGAGAGGGGATAAAAAATTGGAATCTGAGCATGTCTAGACAGCTGAATAATGACTCAAGGTCCTGAAGAAGCTAAGCATGAACTAGAGAAGTGGCCCCAACACTTGTCTGATTTCTCTAAGAAGCCTCAGTATTAAGCAGGACAACAGCTAAGGCCATAAACCAAAGCCACTGAAAAGTAAAGATAAGCACAATGCCAAGGTACTGGGAAGGTAATTCTTAGCATTAACAGGCAAAATAAGATTTTCTAGTTAATCACTAGGCAAATAGCAATGGCATACAGAGAGATGACTCTAAGGGAGAAACAGCTTTGCAGGCGCTGCTGAAAAATCTTAGCTCCTGATTAGTTAAGGTTGGTTTCATCTCACTGCCAGTAAAAGGCAACATCTTCATTTTTTACTTATTCCAGCTTTGAACATTCATTTTAAACACCTTCAGGTATGTCAGGAAACAGTTGGAAATGGTAACAAAGGCAACAGGGACAGACTGAGGCTTAGGCCATGGAACCCTCAGTCAAGGACTTTAAGAGAGCTCTAATTATTATCTCTAAGGAAGCACATGACAAATTATAAAACATCAGACAATTGGACTGAATAATGAGCTTAAAATATGGTGATTAAAAATGCCAAAAAAAAGGATGAATAGCACAGTAATTGAGTTACCTACAGAGTGAACAGGGCAGATAATGATCTATAAACAGAAAGTTAGAAAAAAATGGAGGAAGGGTTAATACAGAAAAATGTAAGATAGGGGTCAGGGGGTGCTGAGCTAAAGTCTAATTGGGTGGCTGGGAGAAATGAAGAAAATGTCTTCACCTGGGGACATAAGGTATGCAATGACTATACCACCAAATGTCACAGCTCTAACTCCCTATGACAGAATATCCTTGCTCTTTCCCACATATGACTGAACAGTGTCAAGTATCAGCTCATGTTTGTCTAATACAGGGAAGGGAACCCACATTTGCTTGAGCAGGACTCACAGGGCCATACCCCTGAGGTTCTTCCTGCCTCTGTGCTGTCTCCAGACTCCATGTATCCTTCTTAATTCCCCTCGTCATTCTCCATGAGCATTTCTTCCCCATAAATCTAAAATGTCCACTCTTAGCATATACCTCTTCAAGGACCTGCAATGGCAGAATAGGTAATGATGCAGTTATGAAAACCGATAAAAGACCTCGGGCCAGAAAAGTGAGGTACTCTGTGTAGCATGTACAGGAGGAATACAAATGACATTTAAGAAGGGTCTTATGCTTTCAGTCGAGATATGTAGAAGTACTCCATCCCCACAATGAGAAAAGGTCTGTGCAAACAGAAAGGGAATAATGTGTCATAGACTTGACTGAGAACTAAGGTTCCAGAGCAAGCTGCTGTTGCTAAGTCCAAGGGATAGACACCTATAGGGAGAGCTAAGACCTGACATGCACATGCATGGAGTGGGATACTCTCTCTTCTTTGGATAAAATAGGGTAAGGCTTCCATCCAATGTGTTTCTGAAAGTGCAGTCAGGACTTGTGTTAGTATAAGACTCATGGGGAACACTTATGACAGGAGTCATGGCATGACCTACATTTGTCATTTACAAATATCAATAGGACATCATGGGAGGATCTGGAAGAATTCTGGTGCTTGGGTGGGAGTTAGGAAAAACAAACATTTAAAACTGACCCCAACCAGTCTTCCTTGATGATCAGGATGGGGAGGGAGTGGCAAAGTGGTGAGGAGCTAGAGAGAAATGCTCATGTACAGAGCATTACCTTACACATGTGTAGTACAGCTTTGTGTGCGTTTGTGCATGTGTGCATGCATATAGTCAGGGAGTAGTGGTCAATATCAAAAAGTGGGAGGAAAGGTAATCAAAATGTAGTGGTGTATATCCATGAAAATGTCAATGAAATACTACTTTTGAAGCTAATCCAAGTATCCTATTCTTTACATCCTTTTACTTATTGGACATGCATTCATTTGGAGACCACAGAGGAGGGGAGAAAAAATAATCTATCATTGGAGACAAATACAAGGAAACATGAAAATTGCCATGAGCACAAAGCACTTCTCTCAGGCTGTTCAATGACTACTCACTGTCTCAAGACTAAGCTATGCAATAGTCGGGTCTAAATGTGTGTACATACAAGCAACACTTAAGGGACTCAGAAGGGGTGTGTGTGAAACAAGAAAGGTGAGGTCATGAATTTGAAAGAGAATGGGTTGGGAAGGCATGAGAGAAGTTTGAAGGAGATAAAAAGTAGTGGAAATAATTTAAATACAATGTTCATGTTTGAATATAAAATAAATTTAAATTAAAAAGCATTTTAAGATACTTTGAAAGTTAAAGGCCACAATAGTGTGTTCTGTTTTCCTGACTAATAAGGAAAATTAAAAATACTGAGAGTAATATGTGTATTAAAGGTCAGACCAGAAGTGTCACAGGATACGCATTTGATTATTTACAAACTCACTGAAATTTAATCCCCCAAAAGCTAGATTTTGAAAGAATGAATTTAAACTGTTCTAAAATGTGTGACAGAGACATATTGACGTGTCCTAGAAGCCCAGAAGAATATCAGATAGGGGAAAAACCAAAAGTGAGCTAACCCAAAACCTGGTATATAAGAAAAGGGGCAAGTATTGATACCATCCTGAAAAGGATATCTTAAGAGAAACTTAAGTCATAAGTGAGCTTTGCTAAAAAAAGAAAACTCACAAAGAAAAATGCCCTAAAGCCCTTTCCAATAGAAATTTGCCTCTCACCTTTTGCTAGGTGGGAAAGGTAGGTAGATTTTAAGAATGAAGAATCGATGTTTTCAAATGCATACTTGGTACAAGAAACAAACAAATAAATAAAACAAATGAATTGTTTAAAGTTAAATTTAAAAGAAATGCAATTACCCATGAATAAATGCATTATTCAATGCAGCATTAGAAGCTGTTAAAGGGAAATATTAGGCATCAAATGCATATGTTAGAGGAAAAAAGTCCTAAAGACAGCAAGCCTTCACCTTAAGAAATTAGAAAAGGAACAAACTAAATTTGAAATAAGTGGAAGAAAGGAAGCAATTTAAAAAAAGTGCCCTAAATAATAAAAGTAAAATAGAAAAGCAACCCCATTAAAATGGGGTACAGAGCTAAACAAAGAATTCTCAACTGAGGAATACCGAAGGGCTGAGAAGCACCTGAAAAAAAAAAATTCAATATCCTTAAACATCAGGGAAATGCAAATCAAAACAACCTTCAGATTCTACCTCACAGCAGTCAGAATGGCTAAGATCAAAAATTCAGGTGACAGCAGATGCTGGTGAGGATGTGGAGAAAGAGGAACACTCCTCCATTGCTGGTGGGATTACAAGCTTGTACAACCACTCTTGAAGTCAGTCTCGCAGTTTCTCAGAAAATCAGAGATAGTACTACCGAAAGATCCAGCAATACCTCTCCTGGGCATATACCCAGAAGATGTTCCAACTGGTAATAAGGACACATGCTCCACTATGTTCATAGCAGCCTTATTTATAATAGCCAGAAGCTGGAAAGAACCCAGATGCCCCTCAACAGAGGAATGGATACAGAAAATGTGGTATATTTACACAATGGAGTACTACTCAGCTATTAAAAACAATGAATTTATGAAATTCTTGGGCAAATGGATGTATCTGGAGGGCATCATCCTGAGTGAGGTAACCCAATCACAAAAGAACTCACTTGATATGCAGTCACTGATAAGTGGATATTAGCCCAGAAACTTATAATACCCAAGATACAATTTGTAAAACACAAGAAAATCAAGAAGGAAAACCAATGTGTGGATACTTCATTCCTCCTTAGAATAGGGAACAAAATACCCATGGAAGGAGTTACAGAGACAAAGTTTGGAGCAAAGACAAAAGGATGGACCATCCAGAGACTACCCCACCTGCGGAACCATCCCATAATCAGCCACCAAACCCAGACACTATTGCACATGCCAGCAAGGTTTTGCTGACAGGACCCTGATATAGCTGTCTCGTATGAAGCTATGCCAGTGCCTGGCAAATACAGAAGTGGATGCTCACAGTCAGCTATTGGATGGATCACAGGGCCCCCAATGGAGGAGCTAGAGAAAGTACCCAAGGAGCTGAAGGGGTTTACAACCCTATAAGTGGAACAACAATATGAACTAACCGGTACCCCCAGAGCTAGTGTCTCTAGCTGCATATGTAGCAGAAGATGGTCTAGTCAGCCATCATTGGGAAGAGAGGCCCCTAGATCTTGCAAACTTTATATGCCCCAGTACAGGGGAATGCAGAGCCAAGAAGTGGGAGTGGGTGGGTAGGGGAGCAGAGTGGGGGGAGCGTATAGGGGACTTTCGGGATAGCATCCGAAATGTAAATGAAGAAAATATCTAATAAAAAATTGGAAAAAAAACAGAAAAGCAATAGAGAAAAAAGGTTTATTTTAAAAGTTCAATAAAATTGATCAACCCCTAACTAAGATTAGCAAAACAAAACAAGAAGATACAGTTGGCAATGTCAGTCATGAGCACATTTACCAACACCATGGTTGTTAAGAGGTGACAAGGTAACAGTGACATTCTGTGAACATCAATTTGATCATAGATGGTTTGGACCAAATCCTTGGAAGGCATAAGCCCCAGCTCACTGAAGGAGAACCAGATAATGTGGATAGTCTTTGATGGATCCAAGATACTGAATTTCTGAAACCCTTGCAGAAAAGAAAAATTTCAACTCAGCAGTTTTCCCTGGTGGGGTTTACCCAACCTTTAAGAAAGATGTAATATAAAATCTGCACAAACCCTTCCAAAGAGCAGAAGAGGCAGGTAGTTCCCTACAGAATTGGACAAGGCCCTCATTACCCTAGTACAAAGATTAGTACAGGTATTTCAAGAATATAGTCTCTTTCAAACATAAATGCTGAATTTTCAATAAATTCATAGCAAATGCACATTAGCTAAGCAAGCTTAGCATAAAATGATGCTAAGTTACCAAGTGGGATTCACCCAAAGATGCAGGGATGTCACATAGGCATGTAAGAGATACTTGATGACCTGGAAGGTCACTAGGAAGATGCAAATTAAAGCTACAGTGAGAGGCTGCAACACAGGTCCCATGAAACTCTCACTCACCACCAATAAGCACACAAAATGCTAGAGCCAATTTGGAACAAAACGGTTTGTCAGCCTTTGGTAAAGTTCACCATATATTTACAAACCCCAGAAATCCTGCTATGTATTTGCTCAGCACAATGAAAGCAAGGTTCCCAAGGATGAGCATGGGCAAATGTTTACAATGACAGTTCTTCACAACAGCAAAAAGACTATACAAATATCTTCCAAGTGAATACATGCACACTCCTTGCCACAAAGAGATCTCAGCTCAGCCTTAAGGAGGAACTAATCCACTCAACATAGGTGGGTCCCACATACATTATTTTGAGTCCAAGGCTCAGACTAGGTCATTCACAATGTGACTGTATGATGGACCTTATGAAAAATCCTAGGAGTAAAAGGCAGAGCAGGTATGACCAAAAAACTTCCAAGTGATGCATGGACTTAGCTACAGGGGGCCAACTAAATTTTTGCAGATGGCGGCCTCTCTTGGTTTTTTTGGCAGATGAGTCATCACTTCTTGTATTTACCCAGTCCTTGGGTAAACATCACCATGGCCTTCAGCCTCTGTCAAGTTTCCTGTAAAGCAAAAATGTCAAAAACGATCTTTGCCGAGGAAGAAAACTCAGAAAGAAAAAAAAAATGCCCTAAAGCCCTTTCCAATAGAAATTTGCCTCTCACATTTTGCCAGGTGGGAAAGGTATGACTCAGCATAAGAAGTAAACAAGGTCACTTCTCTGGGAAGCCAGGTCAGTGCTGGGCCTCAGTGGTCCAAGTCATCAGGGTCAAGGCCAGGCGCCCCAAGCAGTTTGTCCTAATCCCGTGTTGTTCCTTCAACCACTTTTCTTGTGCTTAAAAAAAAAAATTCATTTGATTTTTTTTCTCTTATTGTTTGGCAAATTTTAGGGTCATTATTTTATATTAACCAGAGGAACATGAGAAAGAACTGGCCTCACAGTTCTGCATAAAATGAAAGGTAATTTAGAAAAAAAATTAATCGAGGACATAATGTGCTCTGGGAGAGTGGAGTGATTGAAGCACTGGAAGCTTAGGGAGGTTGGCAGGGTCTGGATGTGAGCACTGGCTCCCACGAGCTGGGTGGCATGGCCTTGTTATGTAACTTCTTGAGCTGTGCCATTCTGACCAGGAGCAGGCTTCCTCACAGAGCTACAGCGGGGATCAAATGCTATATACAAAGCATAGAGCCTCAAGGAGTAGGTCAGAGCTGACATTCCATTATTACACCATTTACCATAACATGCAGCACCCTTCCTAGCAGGAGCCTCTTTGGGGCCAGGGTAACTAGGCTAACCTCAGAGAAAACTAGGGTTCACTTGCCTTCACTCTGAAGCTCTTCCTCCCCAACAGGACTTCCTTCTGATGTTTTGACCTTAGAGACTTTTTAGACATTACTCTGGTGGGGAAAGTTGTCTTCTTCTGTAAAGAACTTTGTCAAGTTGAACCCTGTTGGGTATCTCTTGGCTGTTTCTTGTTAGGCGTGTGTCCAAAGCTCAGAACTGGATGTAGGTAGAATTAACATGGCAGACTGGGAACAGCTGTGAAGGATTTGAGCCCTGGGGTAGGGCTTGGGTTGTAGAGTCCCTATCCTTCACTGCTTAGCTGTGTTAACCGAGACAAGTTTCTGGACTTTTCTAAGCCTTTTTTTCCCTCTGCTATGAGATGGAAATCTTAATGATAACAAAAGACACAGGATTACAAAGGTTTGGGTCAAGGTTTGAATATTACTTCAATATTTTTGATATCTACATGACTATCACATTAGGAAGTATTTTTCTAATACTAAATTGTGCCCAACATGACAATCTTTCACTTCCCTGTCCACCAAATATGTCTGACTGACTATCTGGTACGGTAGGGATACTTATAACAAGACGAGAATCCCTGCCGCTGCTGTGGAATTTGCAGAATTTTGTCACTAGGAGCTTGGACATTGGACAGCACATGCATTTTGATTTCCAGCAGTAGTAGGAAAGTATGGTTTGCAGTATGGTTGGCAGGATGAGAGATTTGAACTGAGCAGGATAAAATGGCCAAGATATTTGGTACTTCAAGACGTCTTAGTAACAGGTAGTGGGATTCAGTAGCAAAGAAGCTTCCAGAAGCAGAACTACAGTCTCTGGAGAGATGTTAGGCTCTGATAAATCTGATACTCTGTGAATGCTCCAGAGATAGCCTTTTGAATATTACTGTCTCTAGATTGTACCATTTCCTGGTAGGACCTCAAGCTCAGTAACTTTGGAATCTTCATAGCCCCTCCCTGGCACCCCAACCCCCCAAAAGAGAATGAAACAGGTTCTGAGTTTATTTTCCTCAACCTTAGGGTGTGAACATGCTCCTAGCCTTGATGCACAGGCAGAGAGGAAAATGCCAGCCTTCCACAGCTCCAAAGAGGGCCAGAGCAACAAATGAAACACTCGTTGTGGGTGTGATTCCTTTCTCGCTCTTAGCTAGAAGTGAAGCGTGAGGTAAGTAAGAAAAAATAAGCTGTATTTCTAGTTGTTTTTACAGCCATGGGGGTTGGGGAGGGAGGACGGCTATAATCCCTAGGAAGAAAATAGGAAGAGTAAACTTCAACGTGAAAAACTTTGAACAACAAGCAATTAACTAGATGGCAGCAGAGGGCACTGAGAGAAAAGATGAAGTGCCTGAAATAAATAAAGAACTGGGAAGGAAAATGAAAAATGTTCCCAAGGTAAATGGACTATAATGTGAGACACTGTGCGATAAAGAAGCAATTGTTTAATGCAGAAACCCAGGGATAGCATCTTGCTCAAGCTTCAAAGTCACCGAGAGAGGCACAGGGGATGATGCTTAACTGCTAGTTGCCGCAGCCCCTCCTCCATGCCCAGCACCTACTGTGAACTTCTCTTCCCATCTTTGTAATTTGCCCTGAAGTACATTTCTGCTGAGTGTCCCAGGTACAAGCTGGTCCAGGGTACCCAGTCCACCCTATACATGTCTGCAGTATTTCCTCTTGTTTCATTGGGATACTCTGATAAAAATCAAGTTGGAGAGAGAAAGGGAGCAAGTGAAGTCAGAAGACCAGAATTTGGGTGAAGGGGAGGGGGAGATACACACTAGAGACCTATTGTGTGCCAATCCCAATAATCAACATGCAAAAATCTCTGCTTTTTCTCCCAAAGAGCTTGTGGAAAGCAGAGATTTCAGAATATGGGCACATAAGCTTGTTGGTTCTTCATACAGCTGTGAAGGTAGAGGAGGCTTACAGGAGACGGGAAAGCCATGATCAGGAATCAGAAAGCAAGCAAGAAGAAAGTGGTCATGCTAGAGAAAAATGCCACATCTTAGTGGGCTACGTTCCTCCTGAGAACTGAAGCTATGGTAACAACAAGAGCCTAGGCAGCTGGAAGGACCCTAAATGAAGAAACCAGGCATCCAGGAACAATCCATCTCACCTGGTAGCCATGTGGCTGTGTTCAAGTTCTCATGCAAAATAGTGAAGAATAACAATTTTGGCTAGGAGGAGAGCAAGAGAAAGGATGGATGCCATTTTGAAGATACCCTTCTGTGAGCCAAGGTCTGAGCAGGCAGGTCAAACTAAAGATAAAAGATCCACAAGAGACGTTGAAGTAGGTCAAGTAACAGAAACTGTTTCCTGGACATTGTTAGAGGTGAGGAGAAGTAGATACAAGGTTAGTGGGAATTGGATGGAACATGGGGCTAACAACAGAGAAATACAGGATGCCTAAAGCCAAACTGAAGACTCACATTGTGTCTCTGTTTGTGTTTGGATGAGAAGACACAATCCCATGCAAGTTGGGTGAGGTGCCTTGTTTGTGCTGCAGAACCATGAGTAGTCAAGATGGAGTCTCCTTATTTGTCCTAGTAACAGGGCAGGCTAGCTGCACCTCTCACGGGACCCCGTGAAGAGAAAACGTGGGAACGACAAGGCAGAGTGGCTGGAAATAGATCCCCTGTCTGATGTAATTCTAAGTAAAAGAAAATATTCTCATGAATTTTTATCTTTATAATGTGCAATCTCCAGTGATGGATATAGTAGATATATAGTACATAATTGCACTTGGGTGGTTTCCTTACCATGCAGTAACACACAGAACAACTAACTACCATGGCATCTGTTGATTGGCCTCTCCAGGATGTTCTCTCTGTCCTCTCCACAAACCCTGCAGCCACTCTTGTATACTAACTTCTCTAAAGTTCTTGTCAGAGTCTCAACAAACATTTTCAAGTGTCCGTGTGAGTGACAGATGGAACTTTGTCTTTTCATGTCTGCCTGATCTCATTTGACAACAATCTCCAGTTCCTTCTATGGAAAGCATTTCATACACATATTTTGTGGTTGGATAGGACTCCAGGGTGTGTCGGCTACTGCCTGTTGTTTTTCTGTTGATGAGCACTTGGGTTGACTCTCCTTGGCTAGTGTGGACAACAAAACAGTGGACGTGGGAATGTGAACATCTCCTCAGCACACTGCTTTAGTTTGCTTTGGACTTAGCAGGTCCTACCCCCTAGATAAGGAGCTATTGTCAAGTGATAGCTGATGGAGGCTGGGGGCAGTGTTTCTTAAGCTCCAGTTGAAGACCACACGTCTAAGTGTACATGGGCAGCACAAGTTGGATTTGATGAGGTCGGTGAATGGGAAGGGGGCAGATATCAGTTGTATAATTGACAAATCTTTTTCACTTTGTAACTTGTCTCTTCACTCTGGTTGTTTTATGTTTTGTTTTGTTTGTTTGTTTGTTGTTTTTTTTTTCCTATTTCACAGAATTCTATTTCTATTTATCTATTTTTGCTTGAGTTTCTTATGTTTTGGAGTTGTGTTCCCTGCCCACAAAGAGAAACAAACAGCAAAACCAGAAAAGCTTTGCCTGCCCCAATGTCCAGTGAATTATCTCTATATTTCTTCTAATATTTTCATAATTTCTATTGTTATACTGGATATTTTAACACATTTTGAATAGATGTTATAACCAGTAGAACACTGTGCTCTAGTTTAATTCTTCTGTATGTGGATACCCAATCTATATAGCAATTACACAAAAGTCTTCTCTCCAGCAGACTCTTGGTACATTTGAGCATCACAGTTGACTATATATGCAAGGGTTTACATCTGATTTCTCTTCTGTTGAGCTATGTGACTGATTTTATGCTATTAGTGGGCTGTTTTGATTATTACAGCTTTGGAGCATGCTTTGAAATCAAGTAGTATGCCTTGTGCTTTTATTTTCAGTCAAGACTATTTGTGCAGTGTGTGTGTGTGTGTGTGTATGTGTGTGTAGGTCTATGAGTGTGAGGGGTGTGTCTACATAAAATTTATTATTTATTATAAAATTTATTATAAAATGTATTATTATTTATAATTTTGCTACTTCTGGGAAGGATGATATTGATAACTTGATAAGATTGTACTAGATCTATAGATTACTCTAGGATATATGCGTAACTAATGCCAATTTAAAATAATAGAACATTACTAAAATGGCATGATTTGTATTTTTATTAATGAAATCCCTTCTTTAACCATTTCATACATACATGTAATGCCTTCTGATTCCTCTTGTGCCCCGCACTCTTATCACACCCCCACTTCTGTGACTCCCTTTGTGCCCTACCATCTCCTTTCCATAGTCTCGACTTTTTATCTTGTTACCCACTGAGTTCAACCACGGTTGTCTGTATAACCTTTTCCTGGAACAATTCCCTGGAACACACTGGGCTCAGCATGAGAAATTCTCTTTCACTCATCTGTGTGTGTGTGAACTTTCCTAGGGAAGCAATGAAATGCTGTACAAAGCCCAGGTCCATCCTTCCCAACCCACCCCCATCCCCACTTTCTTTATGTGAATAGGTTTTAAGACGTGCTTCACCTCCAGTTTACTGATGAGGACAAAAAGGAAAAACATGTTCTTACCCTCCTTGACCTGCCAGGATCTTATCTTCAGTATGAGAAACAAGTTGATACAGGGTAGGGCAGCTTCCTATTTCCTTCATGGCTTCCCTTGTGATTACCAAAGATCCTGTTTACAAGGTACTTGGTTACCATGATAAGGCACCAGTGAACAAGAGATCTAAAAGACAGGTCTGTGCAGGCTGCTCGTGTTTATTCTAATATAATCCTTTCTTCTGCACAAGCTCTGGTTCCACAGAGATGGACTTCCTTGCCATCTAAGGTTCTCACACCTGAACTCCCACATATCAGGGGTCTGGTCCACAAGAGCATCTTGACCAGATTCTTCCATCATGCTAGAGAGCAGCAATGCTCACACAGAGCTGTCTCCACTGCTGTGCAAGCCTTGTCATTTATCACACTTCAGCTACAAAGCAGGAGTTCAAGAAAAGACAAGACAGCAATGAAAGCAAGCATACAAGTCACTTACCCTACAAGCAGGCCACTGACAGGAGAGAAATAGAGACTTGGCAGCTTCCTGGGATTGCATAAATGCCTGGCCAGGTAGGTTCCTGCTGAGCAGCAGGGCATGGATGAAGACCTGTTTATCTACATTGAACTACTTGATATTTTTCTCCTGTAACAGGAAGATTCTGTCTTTCTGACCCAGGCCAGATTTATTCCCATAGCCATCTCAGCTGCTCACTGAAAACAACTAACCGTAGATGCTCCCAAATATGTGAGAGCTACAAGCTGTACCTCTTACTGATGGTGGTTGAGTTGGCAAGTCAGGATATCCATCTCTTGTGTCTGTAGAAAGTTTTCTGGTGGTGGATTATAATGAGAGTAGCTCTAGGATATCCCTTCATCCTACTGTGGTACAGAGAAGGCTGCCACTTCATATGTTCATAGTTATATCCTGGCCTTGGTATATATAGTCTAAGAGCCCAGGAGCTTGGAGAAAACAGGAGACTTTGGGACTCACTCTAGTGGCCAGCTGACATAAACATATTCTGAATAAGAATTCTCTTTCCATTCATTGGCCAAATAACTTTCATAGGAACCTCTTCATAGCTTCCTTGCATATAGCCAATAGTGTACACACTCAGCAAATGTCTCTGTGGATGGGGCTTTTGCATATCTTAGCCTCTAGAGTAGTCATGATATTGGATGATTGGGTTCTTATGATGTGGTGGAACATTTGAGTTGGGCTTTGAAGCAAGTCTAAGAATTCACCAGGTGGATATGGAAGGTTGTGGATGCTATAGGAAAGCAAAGAGAATGCACTTAGCAAAATCATGTTTAATGTTTGAATTCCAGTCCAAAAGCCTTGTCAGGAGTGGAGACTAAACATTCTATTGAGGAGGAAGACTCACACTGTGTATCTCTGTCCTCTAGGCATGGTATGACCATCACCCACAGTATCTTCAAGCTTAGGTCTACTAACTTTACCCCCATAGGAGGAGGAACCAGCTCATGATTCCCCACCCTCTAAGAGATGTGGAGACAACAGTTTCTAGGGGTGGTCCTCAATGGATTAACTTGCCAGTGAGCTATGTGCATTCATGTAAGAAAGCCACCACCATCTTTCTGCATGTAACTCCAACAAACTCATTGGTTCTCCAAGATAGACATTGGCTGCCATCACCTTCTGGCCTGTTGCTGCTCTGTCTAAGGTGAAGATAAGTTGTTCTCACTTCAGCTTTGGCATTTCATTGGGTGACCGAGGAAAATTCACCCAACAAGCGAGTATGATGGAAAGAAATCCTGCAAGTTTGGAGGGACTGATCCTAAAATCAGATTTCAGAATAATCCTTATATTGGGTTGGGGGAAGACTGTATGAAGCCTAGAGATGAAGCCAAAGACTGTACTAAGGATGAGAATGAAGCCAAGACCCTCACTGTTCTGCTGGGGAATGAGAAAGCATCTGGGTAGTTGACAACATAGACAAGACATAAAGGGAAGTGGTAGAAGACAGGTTTCTCACCTCCTTAGCTCCCAAGCTTGGATGCCATATTCTAGAGCAGGTTGAGTTCCTAAGTCTCCAGCCCCGGGCTCTTTAGGGTATTCAGTGTATAATCAACAGCCCTTTTAGATTCCTTCTCAGCTGTCTCTTTCCAGTTTCACCTGCCCTTGTTTTCATCCTAAAGGCCTCTTCTCAATAATCCCCAGGCTATTCCCTGCCTCCCCCCACCCCCCGCCTGAGGAAGACCACCCAAGCCAGGTCTGACAGGGTGGCTATATATCATAAACTAAGATGGGGCTTGGGGCAAGAGGTCAGTTCCCACTTGAATGAGGAATCCTAGCCCTGACAAGGAACATGGCAACACACATGCTCTGGCAATGTAAATTTTAGTATGTCTAGCTGCAAAGATCTGGTTGCATGTGGGGACAGGGGAGGCATCCATCGCCTAGGGTAAAAGTCATGAGGGAAGAAGTAGATGTGGGGAGAGGGTGTCACAGAAGCCACCTGAGAAGCTTTGGCATATCTCCGGACGATCTGAATGCCTCTAACAATAACCTCATCACATGCAGCTGGGGTGCAGGCTTAGTTGACATTAGGCACCACACTAGCATTTCCTGTGAACAACTCAGGATGCCAGGGTGGATTGAATAACCAGCCTACATCGTCCTGTGGTAACATGGATCCTGACGGGAAAGAGCCCAAATAGAGACCATGTTTGTGCAGAAGTTGCCAGATGCCCCTGAACACCATGTACACGGACAAATAAGCACACCACATACTAGTCAGTTCTAAGGGGAAATGCCCATCGGACTCTGGTAGCTTCTGGTAGCCTAGATGTTCCTGGAGTTGAGAACAGGGGGTCTCTGCACTCCACTTCTGCCTCTGTATGTCTCATTCCATTCAAACCTCCTTTCACAGGAGGACATCAGCCATGCTGGAAGAACGCCCAAAGGTTCTCTTTTTTACTTGACTCCTGTTACACCTCATTCTGAGGAGCTGAGATATGGAAATCCACAGACCTTGTGGGACATGACAGTTCAATCCAGGGACTAGAAGCTGATGCCTCTTGGACCCCACTTAGCGCGATTCAAACACTACACAGAATGCAGGCAAGGGACCTGAAGGGGCCCTGGCCTGCTGGGATAGCAGAACCCCTCCTCAAGGGATGCTACACCTGCAAGGTTTGAAAATGATGAGTGGGTGTTGACCCAATGATAAGGGAGAGCAAGGTATTTCAGGTTGGGAGAGTCAGTGATCATTCTAACTAATGAGCTGTTGGTGAGGCTTCATGGAGCTGCAAAAATCAGATCACAAAATCATCTTCCACGGCATGAAAAAGAGCTCTCAGACAATCGGTAGTCCAAAAGAATGAGCGTGGAGAGCCGCCATCCTAACTCAGCAATGTCGTTAGAATTACTATTCGTCTTTGAAAGGGCTTTGATGGACTGCGCCTGGGGCAATCCAGGCAGCCACCTTTATTCTCTGTGAAGATAAGATTCTTGTTTATGGCAACTGTCTTCTCCAGAAAAACTACCATAAGCTAAACTGATCCACACCGATTGCACCTTTTCATTAGATAAAATGTGTTAATAATAACTGATGCGCTCATTTGAAAGCTAATTTCAAATGTGGTTGACAAAGAAGCACAAATGAGATTTTAATCCACTGAAATTCATATTCTTGTATTCTATAAAACATAAGAAGTTTCTGAATTGAACAAAAAATCACTGGAGTGAGTCAAACCAACAGCCATGCCCTAAATTTACTGTGACAGAGTCTTTCGTCCTTCTGACTTCTCCCCTGCAAAAAAAGGTTGGCTGGAGTTTCTTAGATCAGAATCCTGTGGATTAAAGAGAATAATTCATTTTTGCCCTCTAGCCCTACCTTTTTGCTTCATCTGGTGGGTAAAATTGTATGCTTATGATGTAAAGATACAAAGAAGGTATTTTTCATTGTTGTATTTATTTATTCACTTTACATCCTGATCAGAGCCCCCCTCTCTCCTCTCCTCCTAGTCCCACCCTCACAACCCCCCTTCCCTTATTACATACTCCCCTTCTCAGAGAGGGGGAAGCCATCACTAACACCATGTACCAACCCACACTGGCACAGCAGATCACAGCAAGACTAAGCATATCCTTTCCCAGTGAAGTTAGACAAAGGCAGTCCAGCTAAGGGAAGGGGATCCACAGGCAGGCAACAGTCAGGGACAGCCCAAGCTCCAGTTACTGGAGGACCCACATGAAGACCAAGCTGTACATCTGCTATGTATGTACAAGGGACCTAGGTCCAGCCCATGTATGCTCTTTGGTTAGTGGTTCAGACTCTGGAAGCCCTCGAGGGACCAAGTTAGTTGACTCTGTTGGTCTTCTGCAGAGTCTTTAACCTCTCTGGCTCCCTCAATTCTTACCCCTCACTCTTCCACAAGACTCTTCAAGCTCTGCCTAATGTTCAGCTGTAGGTCTCTTCATGTTTTCATCAGCTGCTGAGTGAAGCCTCTCAGAAGTCAGTTATGCTAGGCTCCTGTCTGCAAGCATAGCAGAGTACATCATTAATAGTATCAGGGTTTGACTGTCTCTCATAGGATGAGTCTCTTGTTGGGCCAGTCACTAGTTGGCCATGTCCTCAATCTCTATTACATCTTTATCCCTGTGTGTCTTGTAGGTTGAACAAATTTGGGCTGAAAGGTTTTGTAGGTAGGTTGGTGTCTCCCTCCCTCCACTGGAAGTCCCACCTGGCTACAGTAAGTGACTACATATTCCCAGATGGTAGGAGTCCATCAAGCAACAGCCCTGCTTCTCTGAACTCTCTCTCTCTCTCTCTCTCTCTCTCTCTCTCTCTCTCTCTCTCTCTCTCTCTCTCTCTCTCTCTCTCTCTCTCTCTCAGCTCTGCTTATTCCCATAGACACACAGCCAAGATAAGTCTTAGAATTAATGACTTTAAGACTTTAGTTCTCATATCCATGAATATGATGGTCTCAGAAAATAATACATGATGACAGGATCATTTTGAGAAGTGGAAGCTGTACCTTAGCTATCAGGCTATCAGGGTGTCTCCCCTATCTGCATTCACCAGGGGCAGCTCCACATATACTAGTTTGAGGAGGTGAGTTTTTGCAATTGTGTTTGAGATGTTTGCCTTTACCACCTAATGCTGGGGATTGAGCCATATATGCTAAGAGATACTCTATCATTGAGCTTAATTTATAGGGCAGGGCTTTCTCAGTGTACCTGGGGGTTGGGGGGGCGGTTGGATGAGGTTACTCTGGGTTTTGGAAATCCTATGTTTAACCTTTTACTCCAAAGATCACCCGAAAGGTGGGGCTTAACTCGTGAAACTGACACTACTGTGTTCTGTGTTGGACGGTGTCTTCCTCACTCTATGGATTGTTCAGAAGAGGTTATTCTGAAGCAGCGAGGCTCTTTATGCAGATGACTGATACCTTTAGGGAACTGCAGACATGAAAGTAGCCACATGGACAGGATGCCATATGATGCCTAGAGCTACACTGTTAACAAGCAACACCAGAAGGAAGGAGAGACTTGGTATAGACCCTTCCTCAGCCTCTTCAAGCTGCTGACACATTGACCTCTGACTTCTGGCTTTCAGACCTAGAGGACATGTTTTGTTTTGGTTGTTTGTTTGTTTGTTTGTGTGTTTGTTTTTTCTAAAAGTCACAAGCCTGTGTTTCCTTGTTATAGAATCCCTGGGAAAGTGATTTATGCTCAAAATAGCAATGAGAAGCATTGGTGCTTGTTCAGGCCTAGCAGTTCAGGTAGGTAAAGGAAAAGTTAAACCTTGACCCCAGCAAACTAATGGCTTTGCTTAAATAATGATTGTGGCAATCCATTGCTTAAATATTGGCAGCCTGGAAAAGAATATGAACTAAAACAGCTGTCATTCAAAAGCCACTTCACAGAAGGACTTTTTATGATGTGTGTGTGTATGTGTGTGTGTGTGTGTGTGTGTGTGTGTGTGTGTGTGTGTGTGGTCTTTCCCCAACAAGATGGACTGTGTCCCCTCAAATGATGTACTAAAATCCTTTCTCCTTTCAGTTGCTTCTGTCTGGCACTCTGCTACCATGAGGAGAAAAGCAAGACAGTATCTCAGATAGCTAATTCTAGATGTCAGCCTGACTGAGCTTCAGGATTCCCAGATACTTGCCAACATACTGTTTCAGGGTGTAAGGGAGCCCCAGAAGATTACAGCTTTTGTAGTCAAGTGAACATAGTGAGGCAGAGGGACCTACATGCCAGAGTAGCCACCATTTTATCTGCTATTGGCATGGGTGGAGATGGAATGTAGAAGGAAGAATTCACCCAAAGGTAAGATCTAAGGCAAATGGGTTTTGTCTTTAGATTTGAATAGAGAATAATTCATTTTTGCCCTCTAGCCCTAGCTTGTTGCTTCATCTAGTGGGTAAAATTGTATGCTTATGATGTAAGGATACAAAGAAGGTATTTTTTTATTGTTGTATTTCTACCACCTGGCTCCTCAGGTCTGTGGATTACATATACAGTAGTCTGGAACATCTCAGACACCATTCTGTGATTGGCTTCTGCACAAGGCATTTTTTATATTCAAATATTCTGTCATATATTGTTCATCACTGCTTTTCTTAAGAGGTCTGAGGTGGTACACAAAGGTACTCCTACTCTATGGTTCATTTATATTTGAGAGCAGACATGGATGACAACAAATTCACTTCTTCATTTAAAAAATGAATTCATCTACACAGACAAACAATACTGAAGTCCAAGTATATGCTTGCCACTGAGTCAGGGATGCAGGGCTGCATCTGACCACAGGAGCCATTGGAATGATCGGGAAGAACAGATTCAAGAGAGGTGTCTGATGCAACCTTCCAACTCCTGGAATATTCTGATAGCAGAGGAACAGAGCACAGGTTCGCATGACTCTCAGCCTTCTACACAGCATGCCTCTTAGGTAGGGAGCTTCTAGGTAGGGAGCTTTCTGGCTCATATAAAGGATAGATAGTTCTTCCACGGGACAGGAAGTTTCTCGAGGATCAGACTGATGGTGGTAGGTTATCTCTGTATCTCTGAGGTGGTGCACATTGAGCCTTGATGCAGCCTTGAGGGCAAAGGGTGTGATACCAGAGCTGAGGGAACAAAGAGATGAACAGGGAAGCTCTATACATTCAGGGACAGAGGCACATGTTCCATAGAGAAAGTACTTTAGTGGACTTTTCTCACATAGTCCTTGTAATCTTTCCACTTCAGTTCAGCAGACAGCGTGAGTTTATAGTCCAAAATCTGCTACTGATTTGGCTCTGGATGTCATCATGTTCATGCCCAAGGGACAAGCAAGTTGCTGGTCTGTGTCTATTACCACCATAGCCCCAGTCCTCATTATCCAGTTTCTCTTGAAGCAAAACCTCTCCCTACAATGGATAAGACATAAGTACCCAGTGCCAACTGGAAAGGTTCATGCTCTGATTGGGGCAGGGCTGTGTCTTGCTCTCTGGGTGGTGAATGTAGGTAGACATTTTATCCACAAGGATAAAATGGGAAGAAAAAGCAAGAGCCTTAACAGGAATGGGGACCTGCAGCTTGCTGTGTCCTTGCCTTTGTCACTTGAGTAATTGCCCTAGTCCCAATTTGACTCTATTGTTGAGGTTGAAGTGTCTGTCCTTGGTGGGTCTTCCTCAGAACCCAGTGTTAATGCCAATGAAAGGATGTGGGTACAGATTTCCTTCTGGTTGTTGTTGTTGTTGTTGTTGTTGAGGACCTCGGGGTTTAGTATAGGAGTGTCTGCCTGACTAGAAACTGATTCCCTTTTGATAGCTGTTGATTCTGCTGGCAACCGCCAGGCCACCAGAAATGCTCTCCTTAGCCAAGAACCAAGGCATTAGCAAGACCCTGAATTATATCTCATTCTCTGATAGTTTTCCTCCTTTGGTTATGATACATAAAGGAAAGAAGTTGTAAGAAAATGTGTAGGGTCATATGTTGCCCACTTTCTCTTTCAGTTCATAATTTTACTTATTTTAGGAAGCCCATAAGTACTACATTTTACAATGTAAAAAAAAATATATATACAATGTAAAATATCACTTACAGACCTACCTGATAACCTGTCAAAGGGCTTTTTTCTGGAAAAGACTGATTCATTCTCTCTCTCTCTCTCTCTCTCTCTCTCTCTCTCTCTCTCTCTCTCTCTCTCTCTCTCTCTCTCTCTCTCCCTCTCTCTCTCTGTCTCTCTCCATCTATTAATTGCCTATAGCTTTTCATCTAATGGTACTTCCAACCACATCAGTAGGTTAACTGGTATAATTTCTTAGGTCTTGTTCATGTAGCCAGATAGATAGATATAGACATAGACATAGACATAGACATAGACATAGACATAGACATAGACATAGACATAGACATAGACATAGACATAGACATAGACATAGACATAGACATAGATATAGATATATTTCTTAGGTCACAGCTTCTCTGTCATATATAGAAGATATAATCTCATAGCAGACATCCTGGTCCTCTGGCTCTTACAATTCTTCTACCCCTTCTTCTGCTCTATGTAAAATATACATCACACTGAGCCCTAAATGTAGGCAGTTATGCTGGAGATGTTTCAGTTGGGGCTGGGCAACTCACTGTCTGTTCTGTGCATTTTGACCTGTTGTGGCATTCACATCCCCGATGCAGCCTGAAACAAGTCATTTACTAGGAAGGGACGATTGTCTTCAGTTACCAAATGAAAAAGGAGTGTGTTGTAAAGGTAGACAAATGAGTAGGTATGGAAGCACATGGGTGTGGGACTAAAGATCTCAGGGTTTCACATGTGTACTTTCTGAGAAAGCTGTGAATAATTTGTAGCCTGTACTCTTTCTATGCCTCCACTTCTGATGTGCCTGGATAGCTTGCTAATGGTGAAAAAGCAGGAAAACAGGGTGAAGGGTCAGAAGGTGCCCACTGGACCCTATAGTGAGTCAGGTACCCTAGTCACTTCACTGGGAGATTTTTTTCATTGTATCTATGAGAAATATCCGTGAATTAAACAGTGGAGGGTCTGCATTGTAAATAATACATTTTGACAGATGGAAGCATTTCAAATTTTAGGTGCATTTGGATCCTAGGTGTAGACGGGGCAGAACCTAGGTGGGATGTCAGGAAGAAGAGTAGGATCTGGGGAGGATGTCTGGAGGTCAGCTGGGGACCAGACAGGAAACAATTGCTGCTCATCCAACACCTTTCAGTGGCAGCCTCTGATGAATGCAGCTGACCGCTGGGAGACAAATGCTGCTCCAAGTGGGCAGAAGAGGAGGTGGAGGAGGAAAGGGATGACTCAGCTTCCTCAGACACACAGCCCAACTCCTCTGCTTTTATGAGGACACCTAGCCCACACAGGCATTGGGAGGAGAGAATGGGAAGTAACAATGTGTACAGTGGCTACCCAAGATCTCTATCCTGCTCCCAGCAGTGAGGAACTGAGGGGCAAAAGGAGGGTCTGGGATGCTGGCAGGGTGTCCAAATCAGTGGCTACACACAGGATGCAACACTGAGCTCGCTCAACCTTTGAGCTTCTCAGATGTATTCAGAAATCTGAATCCAATTCTGATCCCAAACCTGTACTTCTGGAATTTTTTTAAACTGTAATTTGAATGCCACTGTGAGAATCCACTTGCTTTGTTTAATTATTCATTTGTTCATTGCAAATATTTATTCTGCACTCAATACCACACTGATAAGGATATTGAAGATCCGGGTATGAGAGGGTCCATGCACCAGTATATTCTGGCTCTTTGGCCTGATGGTGGTAGTGAAGGAGGGAACTTTTCAGAATCTAAATTTCCTTTATCCTCATGGTTTATCTCATCCAGACATGCTGTGTCTAAAACATGCCCGAAGCCTGTCAGGGAAGGTGGTGGTACAATATTGTCTAGATGGAGCAACCTGCCTGGTACTATGTGCAGTAAGCTAAAAGCAAAGCCCAGGGACCAACAACAATAGCTTTGTTGCAACAGTGGTAAGACATAGCATCTAGGTGGGATGAGCTATAGACATGTTAAAGGCCTAGGTGGATTGTGTCACTTTCTAGCTGCCCCTGGAATGTTTGAACCATGTAGGACTCCATATTAGAATCACATTCTCCCTAACTTCAGGGACCACCCAGGGACTTCATGCTCTCACTCTGAATCCCATCCATGTTTTGTCTTTGAGGATATAAATAGCCAACAATGTATGTAACTAGTGGAGAGCCACAAAAGAGAAAACAGGCCTTATATCTGCCTGATATGAACAGGAGCCACATACAGCCTTTTCCAGATTCTATTTTTACTCGTGTATAATAATTATACAAGATAATGAATTCATCATGGCATTTTTGTTCAAGTATATCATCATGTACTAATGCTACCCTACCCCCAACTAGTCTTCACTCTCTTCTCAAAGAGCCTCTACTTCATGCATGTATGTGTATATATCTTTATATAAAACCTAGATTCTTCATATGAGATAACACATATCTTCCTGAATCTGAATTATTTTTCTTTTTTGTTTTTTTAAATTGTATTTTAATTACAATGTTTTTCCCTTCTCTTTCTTCCTACCCAACCTTCTCATATACCCCTTCCCATTCTGCTTCAAATTCACATTCTTTTTCATCAATTATTTTTGCATACATATATCTATTTACTGACCTGAATGTCTCCTCCTGAACACTAGATTTCATGGTACCAGAAGGTGCCATGCAAACTTCCAAAGGAGAGAGGCCACCAACACTCCCACCCAGCTCTGATGCCTATGAACCATATGAATGACTATCGTGGCACCATAGCCTTACAGGTACAGTCGTGGTATATTATGACAGTAACCAATGGCTCTTGAGCAGGTCTTAAATCCAACCAAACCAAAGGATACCATGTCTGATACTGGAAGCCTAGCTAACACAACTTGGTAGTAATGAAGTCATGGTTATTGGAGGATAATCTACAACCACTATTTTATTAAGACAGCATTATCCCTAACAACAGTCTGCAAATGTTTCTGCCTATACTCACAGGTAAGTGTAGTCTTCACCCCTCATCAAGGAAATTTCTCTTTGCAACAAACAGATGGAGACAATTACAGAAAACCACAACCAATTAACATGCAGAGTTATGGAGCCCAGTCCTAATAGATAGATACATCTGCAAAACACTCCCATGCCTAAAACTGATGGAATACTGCAGAAGAGAGTCTGAAAGATTGGAAGAGCCATATGATCAGGGTATTTGCTATGAGATTATGTCTCCTAGCAATATCAAAAGTCAGACCTACAAAGTCTTAACATGGCTGGCCAAAGTTGAGCTGAACAAGGTGTACTCAAATGACACTTGCCAAACTAACTTGGGGAAAGTCCATGAGGCCCCAACCTTATACAAAGAACTACAGCCAAGCAATGAAACTGGGAGTGCTAGAGGCAGCCTTCCCCAGGGAAGTACATACCAACTGGTTGTCCAATGCCAAAGAGCTCTGAAAACATACATACAATAATGTTCTTATTTAATGGTCTCAAGTTTAGTTTTGTATATTTTCCTACAGATCACATCATTCCATTTTGCTTTATGGCTGAATAGAAGTTGCCCCCTTTCCTGTGTGCCTCTGTGTGTGTGTGTGTGTGTGTGTGTGTGTGTGTGTGTATCTGTGTTCATTCACACCCCTAGATGAAGAGCTAATGGCAATTAATGGCTGTTAAGAAAGAGAAACTCAGTCTTCTTCAGGGAGGAACCCCTTGTGCTAGTTGACTTTTGTCAACTTGACACAAAAAATGGACACATCTGAAAAGAGGGACTCTTAATGGAGAAAATGCCTCCATAAGATTGATCTGTAGCCAAATCTGTGAGGTGCTATAGGCTTAGACTTTTTAAAAGCCACCTTAATAAGGGTTCTTAAATACTTTAACATAACTTCTAGCCCACTGAACAAAGGTAGAAGAGAAGAAAGATTAATAGGAAACAGGGGATGTGGACATGTTTCGAAGTAGGTCTTTGGGGGTGTTTTCAAACATGAATCAGTAGCAGCAGCTCAACCCAGAAAACGCCACTAAATTGGCATGAGTCCACGGAAGTAGCAAGAAGCAGCCAGAATACCACAAGAAGTTCTTTGGTTGTTTTTTCCCCTACAAAGTCATGACCAGCAAAGATCAGCAAAGACCAATAAAGTGTTGCAAGGCAAACTGATACAAGAGCATCATTAGCAAAGACCAGCAAAGTGTTGTAATGTGAACCAGTGCAATTGCATCATCAGTGAAGATCAGTAAATTGTTGCAAGATGAACTAGTGCAAGAGTTACACACAAGGAAGGTTAGTGAACTGCATCATCGGGTGTGTCTGTGAGAACATCTATAGATGATTACATAATGAAGGCTCTGCTCTAACCCATGGGCAAACCCCTTGACATGTAAAAACTTCTAACAAAATATTGGGAAGCAGTAGAACCATGGAAGAGGTGGCCTGATTAAAGGAATTAACTTTAATATTTCTTTAAATCCTATCTGATGTTCTTCTGGGATACATTTAAGTTATTGTCTCAGTCACTGTTCTATTGCTGTGAAGTCACCCTGACCAAGGCAACTTGTATAAATGAAAGCATTTAATTGAAGACTTTAATTTAACTGAGGGTTTGGTTACAGTTTCAGAGGCTTAGTCCATTGATAGCATAATGGAGGGGCGCTGCTTAATGGCTAGCACAGCCTGCTTTTGTATAGAACCCAGGAACACAAGGCCAGGAATGTCACCCCCACAATAGTTAAGAAAATGCATTTCCGGGCCAGTGGAAAGGGGTCTGAGTGGAGAGGGAGCTCTTTGCCTGAGAATCAGCAGCAGACATCTTGGTTCCGGGACCCTGCCGGGTGTATTCTGCACAGGCCCCAGACTTCCAGCCACCTTCTGGCCGGAGGAAAGGGGTCTGAGCGGAGAGGGAGCACTTTGCCTGAGCATCAGCAACAGACATCTTGGTTCCGGGACCCCACCGAGTGTATTCTGCACAGGCCCCAGACATCTGGCCACCTACCGGACAGAGGAAAGGGGTCTGAGCGGAGAGGGAGCGCTTTGCCTGAACATCGGCAACAGACATCTTGGTTCCGGGACCCTGCCCAGTGTATTCTGCACAGCCCCAGAGATTACCAGATGGCGAAAGGCAAACCCAAGAATCCTACTAACAGAAAGCAAGACCACTCACCATCATCAGAACACAGCACTCCCACCCCACCTAGTCCTGGGAACCCCAACACAACCGAAAAGCTAGACCCGGATTTAAAAGCATATCTCATGATGATGGTAGAGGATATCAAGAAGGACTTTAATAACTCACTTAAAGAAATACAGGAGAACATTGCTAAAGAGTTACAAGTCCTTAAAGAAAAACAGGAAAACACAACCAAACAGGTAGAAGACCTCAAAGAAAAACAGGAAAACACATCCAAACAGGTGATGGAAATGAACAAAACTATACTAGACCTAAAAAGGGAAGTAGACACAATAAAGAAAACCCAAAGTGAGGCAACGCTGGAGATAGAAACCCTAGTAAAGAAATCTGGAACCATAGATGCGAGCATCAGCAACAGAGTACAAGAGATGGAAGAGAGAATCTCAGGTGCAGAAGATTCCATAGAGAACTTTGGCACAACAATCAAAGAAAATACAAAACCAAAAGGATCCTAACTCAAAACATCCAGGAAATCCAGGACACAATGAGAAGACCAAACCTACCGATAATAGGAGTTGATGAGATTGAAGATTTTCAACTTAAAGGGCCAGCAAATATCTTCAACAAAATTTTAGAAGAAAACTTCCCAAACCTAAAGAAAGAGATGCTCATGATCATACAAGAAGCCTACAGAACTCCAAATAGACTGGACCAGAAAAGAAATAACTCCCGACACATAATAATCAGAACAACAAATGCACTAAATAAAGATAGAATATTAAAAGCAGCAAGGGAGAAAGGTCAAGTAACATATAAAGGCAGGCCTATCAGAATTACACCAGACTTTTCACCAGAGACTATGAAAGCCAGAAGAGCCTGGACAGATGTTCTACAGACACTAAGAGAACACAAATGCCAGCCCAGGCTACTATACCCGGCCAAACTCTCAATTACCATAGAGGAGAAACCAAAGTATTCCACGACAAAACCAAATTCACACATTATCTTTCCACGAATCCAGCCCTTCAAAGGATAATAACAGAAAAAAACCAATACAAGGAAGGAAATCATGCCCTACAAAAAGCAAGAAAGTAATCCCTCAACAAACCAAAAAGAAGACAGCCACAAGAACAGAATGCCAACTCTAACAACAAAAATAAAAGGAAGCAACAATTACTTTTCCTTAATATCTCTTAATATCAATGGACTCAATTCCCCAATAAAAAGACATAGACTAACAGACTGGCTACACAAACAGGACCCAAAATTCTGCTCCTTACAGGAAACCCATCTCAGGGAAAAAGACAGACACTACCTCAGAGTAAAAGGCTGGAAAACAATTTTCCAAGCAAATGGCCTGAAGAAACAAGCTGGAGTAGCCATTCTAATATCGAATAAAATCGACTTCCAACCCAAAGTTATCAAAAAAGACAAGGAGGGACACTTCATACTCATCAAAGGTAAAATCCTCCAAGAGGAACTCTCAATTCTGAATATCTATGCTCCAAATGCAAGGGCAGCCACATTCATTAAAGACACTTTAGTAAAGCTCAAAGCACACGTTGCACCTCACACAATAATAGTGAGCAACTTCAACACACCACTTTCATCAATGGACAGATCATGGAAACAGAAACTAAACAGGGACACAGTGAAACTAACAGAAGTTATGAGACAAATGGACTTAACAGATATCTACAGAACATTTTATCCTAAAACAAAAGGATATACCTTCTTCTCAGCAACTCATGGGACCTTCTCCAAAACTGACCATATAATTGGTCACAAAACAGGCCTCAACAGATACAAAAATGTTGAAATTGTCCCATGCATCCTATCAGAGCACCATGGACTAAGAATGATCTTCAATAACAACATAAATAATGGAAAGCCAACATTCACATGGAAACTGAACAACACTCTTCTCAGTGATACATTGGTCAAGGAAGGAATAAAGAAAGAAATTAAAGACTTTTTAGAGTTTAATGAAAATGAAGCCACAACATACCCAAACCTATGGGACACAATGAAAGCATTTCTAAGAGGGAAACTCATAGCTCTGAGTGCCTCCAAAAAGAAACTGGAAAAAGCACACACTAGAAGCTTGACAACACATCTAAAAGCTCTAGAAAAAAAAAAAAGAAGAAAATTCACACAAGAGAGGTAGACGGCAGGAAATAATCAAACTCAGGGGTGAAATCAACCAGGTGGAAACAAGAAGAACTATTCAAAGAATTAACCAAACGCAGAGTTGGTTCTTTGAGAAAATCAACAAGATAGATAAACCCTTAGCTAGACTCACTAGAGGGCACAGGGACAACATCCTAATTAACAAAATCAGAAATGAAAAGGGAGACATAACAACAGATCCTGAAGAAATCCAAAACACCATCAGATCCTTCTACAAAAGGCTATACTCAACAAAACTGGAAAACCTGGACGAAATGGACAAATTTCTAGACAGATACCAGGTACCAAAGTTAAATCAGAATCAAGTTAACGATCTAAACAGTCCCATATCCCCTAAAGAAATAGAAGCAGTCATTAATAGTCTCCCAGCCAAAAAAAAAAAAAGCCCAGGACCAGATGGGTTTAGTGCAGAGTTCTATCAGACCTTCAAAGAAGATCTAATTCCAGTTCTGCACAAACTATTCCACAAAATTGAAGTAAAAGGAACTCTACCCAACTCATTTTATGAAGCCACAGAAAGATCCAACAAAGATAGAGATCTTCAGACCAATTTCCCTTATGAATATAGATGCAAAAATCCTCAATAAAATTCTTGCTAACCGAATCCAAGAACACATTAATGCAATCATCCATCCTGACCAAGTAGTTTTTATTCCAGGGATGCAGGGATGGTTTGATATATGGAAATCCATCAACGTAATCCTTTATATAAACAAACTCAAAGACAAAAACCACATGATCATCTCGTTAGATTCAGAAAAAGCATTTGACAAGATCCAACACCCATTCATGATAAAAGTCTTGGAAAGATCAGGAATCCAAGGCCCATACCTAACCATGATAAAAGCAATCTACAACAAACCAGTAGCCAACATCAAAGTAAATGGTGAGAAACTTGAAGCAATCCCTCTAAAATAAGGGACTAGACAAGGCTGTCCACTTTCTCCATACCTATTCAACATTGTACTTGAAGTCCTAGCCAGAGCAATTCGACAACAAAAGGAGATCAAGGGGATACTAATTGGAAAAGATGAAGTCAAAATATCACTTTTTGCAGATGATATGATAGTATATATAAGTGACCCTAAAA
This sequence comes from Mus caroli, assembly GCF_978045245.1. Classification (NCBI taxonomy): domain Eukaryota; kingdom Metazoa; phylum Chordata; class Mammalia; order Rodentia; family Muridae; genus Mus; species Mus caroli. The sequence goes on along the minus strand of NW_028227271.1, from coordinate 31,742,689 downwards.
ATTCCACCAGAGAACTCCTAAACCTGATAAACAGCTTCGGTGAAGTAGCTGGATATAAAATTAACTCAAACAAGTCAATGGCCTTTCTCTACACAAAGAATAAACAGGCTGAGAAAAAAATTAGGGAAACAACACCCTTCTCAATAGTCACAAATAATATAAAATATCTTGGTGTGAATCTAACTAAGGAAGTGAAAGATCTGTATGATAAAAACTTCAAGTCTCTGAGGAAAGAAATTAAAGATCTCAGAAGATGGAAAGATCTCCCATGCTCATGGATTGGCAGGATCAACATTGTAAAGATGGCTATCTTGCAAAAAGCAATCTACAGATTCAATGCAATCCCCATCAAAATTCCAACTCAATTCTTCAACGAATTAGAAAGTGCAATCTGCAAATTCATCTGGAATAACAAAAAACCTAGGATAGCAAAAACTCTTCTCAAGGATAAAAGAACCTCTGGTGGAATCACCATGCCTGACCTAAAGCTTTACTACAGAGCAATTGTGATAAAAACTGCATGGTACTGGTACAGTGACAGACAAGTAGACCAATGGAATAGAATTGAAGACCCAGAAATGAACCCACACAGCTACGGTCACTTGATCTTCGACAAGGGAGCTAAAACCATCCAGTGAAAGAAAGACAGCATTTTCAACAAATGGTGCTGGCACAACTGGTTGTTATCATGTAGAAGAATGCGAATCGATCCATTCCTATCTCCTTGTACTAAGGTCAAATCTAAGTGGATCAAGGAACTTCACATAAAACCAGAGACACTGAAACTTATAACGAAGAAAGTGGGGAAAAGCCTTGAAGATATGGCACAAGGGAAAAATTCCTGAACAGAACAGCAATGGCTTGCACAGTAAGATCAACAATTGACAAATGGGACCTCATGAAACTGCAAAGCTTCTGCAAGGCAAAAGACACTGTCAATAAGACAAAAAGACCACCAACAGATTGGGAAAGGATCTTTACCTATCCTAAATCAGATAGGGGACTAATATCCAATATATATAAAGAACTCAAGAAGATGGACTCCAGAAAATCAAATAACCCCATTAAAAATGGGGCTCAGAACTGAACAAAGAATTCTCACCTGAGGAATACCGAATGGCTGAGAAACACCTGAAAAAATGTTCAACATCCTTAATCATTAGGGAAGTGCAAATCAAAACATCCCTGAGATTCAACCTCACACCAGTCAGAATGGCTAAGATCAAAAATTCAGGTGACAGCAGATGCTGGTGAGGATGTGGAGAAAGAGGAACACTCCTCCATTGTTGGTGGGATTGCAAGCTTGTACAACCACTCTGGAAATCAGTCTGGCGGTTCCTTAGAAAATTGGACATAGAACTACTGGACGATCCAGCAATACCTCTCCTGGGCATATATCCAGAAGATGTTCCAACCGGTAAGAAGGACACATGCTCCACTATGTTCATAGCAGCCTTATTTATAATAGGCAGAAGCTGGAAAGAACCCAGATGCCCCTCAACAGAGGAATGGATACAGAAAATGTGGTACATTTACACAATGGAGTACTACTCAGCTATTAAAAAGAATGAATTTATAAAATTCCTAGGCAAATGGATGGACCAGGAGGGCATCATCCTGAGTGAGGTAAAATAATCACAAAGGAACTCACACAATATGTACTCACTGATAAGTGGATATTAGCCCAAAACTTAGGATACCCAAGATATATAATACAATCTGCTAAGCACATGAAACTCAAGAAGAATGAAGACCAAAGTGGGGTCACTGTACTCCTTAGAATTGGGAACAAAACATCCATGGAAGGAGTTACAGAAACAAAGATTGGAGCTGTGACGAAAGGATGGACCATCTAGAGACTGCCATACCCAGGGATCCATCCCATAATCAGCTTCCAAATGCTGACACCATTGCATACACTAGCAAGATTTTGCTGAAAGGACCCTGATATAGCTGTCTCTTGTGAGACTATGCCGGGGCCTAGCAAACACAGAAGTGAATGCTCACAGTCAGCTAGTGGATGGATCACAGGGCTCCCAATGGAGGAGCTGGAGAAAGTACCCAAGGAGCTAAAGGGACCTGCAACCTTATATGTGGTACAACATTATGAACTAACAAGTACCCCGGAGCTCTTGACTCTAGCTGCATATGTATCAAAAGATGGCCTAGTTGGCCATCACTGGAAAGAGAGGCCAATTGGACACACAAACTTTATATGCCCCAGTACAGGGGAACGCCAGGGCCAAAAACAAAACAAACAAAAACAAAAAACAAAAAAAAAAAAACATGGGAATGGGTGGGTAGGGAAATGGGGAAAGGGGGGAGGGTATGGGGGACTTTTGGGATAGCATTGGAAATGTAATTGAGGAAAATACGTAATAAAATATATTACGAAAAAAAGAATATGCATTTCCCTGATGACTAAGGACTTTGAACTTTTCTTTAAGTATTTCTCAGTCATTGGAGATTCCTCTGTTGAAAATTCTATGTTTATATCTAGACCCCATTTTTAATTGGGTTATTTGGGTTGTTAGTGTCTAACATCATGAGTTCTTTATATATTTTGGATATTAGCCCTCTGTCAGAGATATAGGATTGGTAAAGATCTTTTCCCATTCTGTAGGTTGCCATTTTGTACTTTTGATGGTATCTTTTGCCTTAAAGAAGCTTTTCTTCTCCCTACCTATTCAGCATTATACTTGAAGTTCTAGCCAGAGCAATTTGACAACAAAAGGAGATCAAGGGGATACAAATTGGAAAGAAGGAAGTCAAAATATCACTTTTTGCAGATGATATAATAGTATATATAAGTGACCCTAAAAATTCCACCAGAGAACTCCTAAACCTGATAAACAGCTTCAGTGAAGTAGCTGGATATAAAATTAACTCAAACAAGTCAATGGCCTTTCTCTACACAAAAAACAAACAGGCTGAGAAAGAAATTAGGGAAACAACACCTTTCTCAATAGTCACAAATGATATAAAATACCTTGGCGTGACTCTAAGGAAGTGAAAGATCTGTATGATAAGAACTTCAAGTCTCTGAAGAAAGAAATTAAAGATCTCAGAAGATGGAAAGATCTTCCATGCTCATGGATCGGCAGGATCAATATATTAAAAATGGCTATCTTGCCAAAAGCAATCTACAGATTCAATGCAATCCCCAACAAAATTCCAACTCGATTCTTCAACGAATTAGAAAGGGCAATCTGCAAATTCATCTGGAATAACAAAAAACCTAGGATAGCAAAAACTCTCTGAATGACAAAAGAATGTCTGGTGGAATCACCATGCCTGACCTAAAGCTGTACTACAGAGCAATTGTGATAAAAACTGCATGGTACTGGTATAGCAACAGACAAATAGACCAATGGAATAGAATTGAAGACCCAGAAATGAACCCACACACCTATGGTCACTTGATCTTTGACAAGGAAGCTAAAACCATCCACTGGAAAAAAGACAGCATTTTCAACAAATGGTGCTGGCACAAATGGTGGTTATCATGTAGAAGAATGTGAATTGATCCATACCTATCTCCTTGTACTAAGGTCAAATCTAAGTGGATTAAGGAACTTCACATAAAACCAGAGATAGTGAAACTTATAGAGGAGAAAGTGGGGGAAATCCTCTAAGAGATGGGCACAGGTGGGAAATTCCTAAATAGAACAGCAATGGCTTGTGCTGTAAGATTGAAAATTGACAAATGGGACCTCATGAAACTGCAAAGTTTCTGTAAGGTAAAAGACACGGTCAATAAGACAAAAAGGCCACCAAGAGATTGGGAAAAGATCTTTACCTATCCTAAATCAGATAGGGGACTAATATCCAATATATATAAAGAACTCAAAAAGGTGGACTCCAGAAAATCAAATAACTCCATCAAAAAATGGGGCTCAGAGCTAAACAAACAATTCTCACCTGAGGAATACCGAATGACTGAGAAGGACCTAAAAAATTGTTCAGCATCCTTAATCATCTGGAAAATGCAAATCAAAGCAACCCTGAGATTCCACCTCACACCAGTCAGAATGTCTAAGATCAAAAACTCAGGTGACAGGAGATGCTGGCAAGGATGTGGAGAAAGGAACATTCCTCCATTGTTGGTGGGATTGCAAGCTTGTACAACCACTCTGGAAATCAGTCTGGTGGTTCCTCAGAAAATTGGACATAGTACTTACTACCAGAGGATCCAGCAATACCTCTCCTGGGCATATATCCAGAAGATGTTCCAACTGGTAAGAAAGACACATGCTCCACTATGTTCATAGCAGCCTTATTTATAATAGCCAGAAGTTGGAAAGAACCCAGATGCCCTTCAACAGAGGAATGGATACAGAAAATGTGGTACATTTACACAATGGAGTACTACTCAGCTATTAAAGAGAATGAATTTATGAAATTTCTAGGCAAATGGATGGACCTGGAGGGCATCATTCTGAGGGAGGTAACCCAATCACAAAAGAACTCACATGATATGTACTCACTGATAAGTGATATTAGCCCAGAAATTTAGAATACCCAAGATACAAGATACAATTTGCTAAACGCATGAAACTCAAGAAGAATGAAGACCAACGTGTGGACACTTTTCCCCTTCTTAGAATTGGGAACAAAATACCCATGGAAGGAGTTACAGAGACAAAGTTTGGAGCTGAGACAAAAGGATGGACCATCTAGAGACTGCCACATCTGCGGATCCATCCCATAATCAGCCTCCAAACGCTGACACCATTGTATACACAAGCAAGATTTTGCTGAAAGGACTCTGATATAGCTGTCTCTTGTGAGACTATGCCGGGGCCTAGCAAACACAGAAGTGGATGCTCACAGTCAGCTATTGGATGGATCACAGGGCCCCCAATGGAGGAGCTAGAGAAAGTACCCAAGGAGCTAAAGGGATCTGCAACCCTATAGGTGGAACAACAATATGAACTAACCAGTACCCCCACCCCCTGGAGTTCGTGTCTCTAGCTGCATATGTATCAGAAGATGGCCTAGTCGGCCATCAGTGGAATGAGAGGCCCATTGGTCGTGCAAACTTTATATGCTTTATAAACTTTATATGTACAGGGGAAGGCCAGTGCCAAGAAGTGGGAGTGGGGGGGGAGGGTATGGGGGACTTTTGGGATAGCACTGGAAATGTAAAAGAGGAAAATACCTAATAAAAAATTAAAAAAAAAGAAAATAACATAAAAGTAACAAATATTAATAAATAATATTTTAGTAATTACAAATTTAAAAAAAGAAGCTTTTCAGTTTTATGAGATTCCATTTATTATTCATCTTAGTGCCTGAGCTATGGTATCCTGTTCAGGAAGTTGTCTCCTGTGCCAATGTGTTAAAGGCTATTTCCTAGTTTCTCTTCTATTAGATTGAGTGTACCTGGTCTTACTTTGAGGTCTTTGATCCCATTGGACTTGAGTTTTGTATAGGATGATAAATATGGATCTATTTGCATTCTTCTCCAAGAAGACAACCAGTTAGATCAACATCATTTGTTGAAGATGCTTTTTCCCCATTGTATGGTTTTGGCTTCTTTGTAAATGATCAATTTCTTCAGGTTTGTGGGTTCATTTCTGGGTCTTTGATTTGATTCCATTGATCAACTTGTTTATTTTGTTTTGAAAATAGGTAACATTTATTCAGTGCCTCTCTAGAAGTTGAAATGCTCATTTTATGTTTGTTGACTGGCATGAAGCTTCCAAATGCTTCAATGCACTCTAAGTGAGACACCATCATGATCTGTAGCATGAAATATTTAAAAATATGCCATCCCGAGCTAGCACCAGCTACTCTCTTGCCCTGGAGATCTTGTCATGCTAACCCTATGCAGTGACTGCCCACCCCACAGTTCTCTTGCTGTGGATTCTGCTCACATTTCCAAACCATCTACCCCTGTGGTTAGTTGTCACAAATCCTAGTAACCCAGTAAAATCAAAACTCTAAAGGCTTGTAATTTATCAGTCAGATTTATATTAGTAAATTTTCAACCTACAAAATGCCCATGCAATGAACTCAAAGCTCAATTGAAATAAACATAAGCTACACAGCTAGATGGGCAAATGTACCCCACCTAATATTTAATCATCTAACAAATCCCTAATACTTATGGCTCCCAGGACTGTGTGGTTCTCTTCTTCCTCTCTTATAGGTTTCATCTTATCTCTTCTTCTCCTCCTCCTCTTCTTCTTCTTCTTCTTCTTCTTCTTCTTCTTCTTCTTCTTCTTCTTCTTCTTCTTCTTCTTCTCTCTCTCTCTCTCTCTCTCTCTCTCTCTCTCTCTCTCTCTCTCTCTCTCTCTCTCTCTCTCTCTCTCTCTCCTCATCTCTAAAATTCTCAACCCACCTTCCTTTTCCACTGTCCAATCATAGACTTCTTGTTGTATTAATATTTAAATCAATTGGATGAAAAATCTGCTACAATGATCTCCATTTGATAGCTGAGGAGCACTGAGTATTCACAGCCAGTAGAGTACCAGTAGTAGAGGTGCCATACTGTACACTAGATTCACATTCAGAGAACTGGAAACAAACTTTATTTCCTTTATTAGATGGCTGTCTCTTGTGTCATTTCTCAACTAATAGCCTTAATAAAAATTTTTAAAAAGCATTGTTACCTCATTCAAGATGAAATTTTCTTGTCCCATCCATTTGCCTACAAAATTCATAATGTCCTCATTTTAATAGCTAAATAGTATTTCATTGTGTAAATGGACCCCCTTTTCTGTATCCGTTCTTTGGTTGAGGGACATCTAAGTTGCTTCCAGTTTGTGGCTATTATGAATAAGGCTGCTATGAACATAGTGGAGCATGTGTCCTTGTGATATAGTGGATTATCTTTTGGATGTACACCCAGGAGCAGTAGAGCTGGGTCTTCAGGTAGAGTGAGTTCCAGTTTTCTGAGGAACTGCCAGATTGATTTCCAGAGTGGTTGTAAAAGTTTACAATCCCACCAGAAATGAAGGAGTATTCCCCTTTCTCCACATCCTCACCAGCATGTACTGTCCCTTGAGTTTTTGATCTTAGACATTCTGATTGGTATAAGGAGGAATTTCAGGGTCATCTTGATTTGCATCTGCCTGATAACTAAAGATGTTGAACATTTCTTTAAGTGCTTCTTGGCCATTGGAGATTCCTCTGTTGAGAATTCTCTGTTTAGCTCTGTACCACATTCTTAATTGGGTTATTTGGTATTTTGAAGTCTAACTTTTTGAGTTACTTAAATATTTTGGACATTAGCCCTCTGTTAGATGTAGGGTAAGTGAAGATCTCTTCTCAATCTGTAGATTACTATTTTGTCCTATTGACAGTGTCCTTTGCCTTACAGAAGCTTTTCAGTTTCAAGAGGTCCCATTTATCAGAGTGAGGCAACCCAGGCCCAAAAGGATATGCATTGTTTGTACTCATTGATAACATTAGCCAAAAATGACAGAATACCCATGACATACCCCACATACCATAAGAAGTTAAACAAGAAGGAAGGCCCAAGTGAAGATAATTCATTCCCACTTAGAAGGGGGAACAAAATAATCAGGGAGGCAGAGGGAGGGAGGGACCTGAGTAGGAGAAGGGAGGGGGAAGGGAAAGGAGAGCAGGACCAGATGTATAGTGGAGACAGGAGAGAAGCCCAGAGGGCCAGGAGAATGAATAGTAATATGCAGGACCTGAGAATGGGAAATAGTGATGGGGAGAACTTCTAGAAAGTCCCAGAGACCTAGGATGTGAGAGATGCCTAGGACTTAATGTGTGTGACCTTAGCTAGAATGCCCAACAGTAAGAAGATAGAACCTGAAGAGCCCACCTCCAATAGTTAGACAGGGCCCCCAGTGGAGGGATGGGAATACCAATCCACCTTTCAATATTTTTGGCCCAGAAGTGTTCCTGTCTAAAAGAAATGCTGGGACAAAAATGAAGCTGAGACTGAAGGAATGGCCCACCAGTGACCAGACCAACAGTTATCTGTTCCATATTACTAATGCTATGTTGTGCTTGCATACAGAAGCTTAACATGGCTGTCTTCTGAGAGGCTCTACCAGCAGCTGACTGAGAGAAATGCAGATACCGCCAAGCATCGGGCTGGGATCGGGGAACCCTGTGGAAGAATTAGGGTAAGGACTGAAGGAACTGACTGGGTTGGCAACCCCATAGGAAGACCAACTATGTCAATTAACTTGGACCGCAGAGAGCTCCCAGGGACTAAGCCACCAACTGAAGAGCATACAGAAGCTGGTCCAAGGCCCCCCAGCATATATGTATGTAGCAGAGAACTGCCTTGTCTGGCCCCAGTGAAAGTGGATGTGCCTAATCCTATAAATACTCAATGCCCCAGAAAAGGAGAATGATGGAGGGGGGCTCCCTCTCAGAGATGAAGGAGTGTGGAGGTAGGGTAAGAACCAGGAAGGGGGACAACATTTGGGATGTAAATAAATAAAATATTTTTTTTTAAAAAGCAATGTCTTTCACCCAAGCTTTGCCTCTTGAAGCATTTGAATGATTAAATGTCTCCAGGGGACTTTCAACTCCAGCAGGACAGAAAGCATGGTTTTCTATTTTAGTTCCTCCAATGATCAGGGACACATCTGAAGATTATATTTGAATAGTTGAAAGAGGACCAGCTGAGACCCTCAGCACTTAAGGATCCTGTAAGCATAAATGGCTGTATCCTTTCGCTTCTTAATCTCCTGAAAGGAATCTTAGAGAGCCTGGAGATACAGAGACTCTAGTGAGTCAAAACAGACAAAAAAACAAACCAAATAAACAAATAAAACAAAAGCTGGTCTTCAACCAAAGGACCAGGTGAAGAGCAGCCCAGCAACACCAAACACAGCTCTATTTCAGACGGATGCTATAAAGGAAATGATGACCTCATCTCTATCTCTACCGGATGAGCTCACATTCTGAGGGATGATGACCCTCATTGAGGGTTTCTACATGTGGCACTAGCATCAAAAACTGTAAAAGAACAAATTGATCTATTGGACTTTATCAAAACTAAGAGCTTTTGTTCTTCAAAAGACCCTGTAAACAGATGGATAGACATGCTACAAACTGAGATAAAATAATCCACAACTCACAACAAATCTGACAACAGATTCTGATGTAAAGCTTGTAAGTACTCTCAAAACTCAACAGGAAAACAAACAAGCCATCCAATTAGAAAGCAAGCAAAAACTATGGAGAAAGATCTTACCAAAGAGGAAATACAGATGGCATATAAGCACATGAGAAATGTTCAACATCACTAGCAATTAGAAAAACGGTGAGATAGCACCTCCACATTTGCTAGGCAGCTTTAAAGGAATTACAGACCTGAATGATGGAAGGGATGTGGAGAAGTTAAATCTTTCACGGACTACTAATGAGGAAAGAGAATGGCCAACCACTGTAGTTGACAGAGACCTGCCACACATGACCTAACAATATAGTCTGAGACGTGTATCTCAGAGAAATAAAAACTTAAGTCCACAAAAAAAAAATGATGAACATACATGTTCGTAGAATTGTTTGTAATATCCTAAAACTTGAAACAAAATATTCCCAGATGAGTTCAAGGAACTGTAGCCTTCTCAATCCATTGAAAGTTATATTTAAAAATATTGGTCCTTACAACATCTTAGATGGGTTCTGTTGGATTATAAAAGCCACTCTCAGGGCAAAGGAGGTAGCTCAGAAGGTCAAGAGCTTGTTGTGAAAGCTTGAAGAACAGAATTTGTGTCCCAAGAACTCAAATCTATCTGGATCAGGTGTCTGTAATCATAGCATACTTACAGTGAAATATGACACCAAGACAAGAGAAGTCATGGAGGCTTGGGCAGGCTCCTAGCTTACCATTTTAAACGGTGAGCCAAAGGAGCCTTTTACAGGAGGTTGTCCTTTGACTTTCCCTTGTGTACTATGGTATACACATGCCCACATTTACAGACATTAATACACACACACACACACACACACACTCACACAATCTTATACACACATGTTGTTGTTTTTTAATTTAAAAATATTTTAGAGGTACTCTTAAAGACTTACTACAGGACAAGATTATGGAATGGAATGGAATTAGCTGCAACCCAGGAATTAGGCATGTTGGAGACAATGTTCTTTTGTAACCCATCTTCTGGAAAGGATGTAGTGAAAGATTGCCATGTCAAGGAAGCTATCATGAGATGAAGTGAAGACTCGAGAACCATGCCCATTTGCAGAGCCACCCACAATGGAACGAAGCCTCCACAACTGTGTCCACCTAGCACCAATGGAGATCGTCTGTGACAAGTAGTCTTTCAGGTGTCAGCATTGTTCTAGTAGCTGTTATGATTTGAGTGTAAAATGCCTCCCATAGGCTCTGGTGTTTAAACACTGTGACCCCTGTGCTACTGCACTCAGCTTTATATAGGTTCTGTGGACTGAAAGTCAGATCCTTACATCTTCCTGGCAAGCACTATAGCCACAGAGCTATCTCCAGAGCCCTGGACAAGGGGAGTTGGGAGTCATTAGTGGAAGATTAAACATTGGTTAGTGTAAGGACAGAAGAGAGGAAACCCACTAAGAGTCTCTGGGTTGTTCTGTTCAACACTTTCACCTCAACCTAAAAGATAGTTCTACCCTCCCACTCTCCCACTATTTTCCATTCCAAGAAGGATCAGGGGAAGAGGTTAGAGAGACAGAGTAGGTGCTTATGCTGAACTGGCACACCAATCCCATTTAATTGGCATAGTCCCCCCTAGCAGTGAAAGACAACCTTGTGCTTGTCTGATCCTCTCTGGGCCCTCTCTCCCTCCCACAGCTGCACTGATGAATGGACCCAAATGAGCAGCTAAAACTGAAAAACAGGATTTTTGAGCTATAAAGTCTATTTCCATTCTGAAAAATACAAGTGAATTTGCCACAGATTAAGCTGCCTCGGACATTTTTGCAGCCTGTTCATCACTGGCTGAGTGTGCGTCACCAATGATGTCTGAGTCAGTAATGATAGCATCATCTGTATCCCAGGGTTCCATCATACATCGATGTCTTACCTAAAATAGCAACAACCCAGCAGCCTTTCTGTCACACAGCAAGCGTAGAGATGGATTTATATCGGGAAATGGTCAAGGAGGAAATGAGCAATCACCAGGGCATTGTATTTTTTTTCCAGGAAAAAAATGCTTTTTGGAAGCTGAGTATAGCCAAATAATCAAGTCTTAAAGGTTAATCGACCAATTTTAAGAGGTATAGTTAAGATAGATATTCTCAAAGAACTTCAGGGGTCCCAACTCCTGTGGGTGACAGGTTCACAGGACTGTAGTACCAGGGACATAATGAACATGACAACCCAGGATTTAAGTGGGAAATTCCTAACCCTCAGGTGACATCACTAAGAAGTGGCTTTGGGAGCAGAGTAGGTCATAAAAACCTGGTTGTCATGAATGAGATTAATATCCTTTAAGATAGAGACTGGGGAGATGGCTCAGCAGTTGAAGGCTCGGTTCCCAGCAATCATGTGGCAGCTCATACCTACCTGGAACTCCAGTTCCAGAAGATCCAACACTGTCACACAGACATGCAGGCAGGCAGGACACCAATGCACATGGGATAAAAGTCAATAAAAATAAATAAATAAAATAAAAGCTGAAGGAGACTCCAAACAGCAACCCTACTTCCACTTTGTAAGGGCATAACCAGAAGGTGCCATCTTTCAATTAGGAAGTGGCTCTCACCAGATCCCTAATCTTCTAGTGCCTTCAACTTGGACCTTCTAGCCTCCAGAGCTGTGTGAAACAAATTTCTTCTTTTTTTCCTTTTTTTTTTTAATTAGGTATTTTCTTTATTTACATTTCAAATGTTATCCCCTTACCTAGTTTCCCCTCTGAAAATCTCCTATCCCCTCTCCCCTCCTCTTGCTCCCCAACCCACTCACTCCTGCTTCCTGGACCTAGCATTGCCCTTTACTGGGACATAGACCCTTCACAGGACGGAGGGCCTCTCTTCCGATTGATGACAGACTAGGCCATTCTCTGCTACATACGAAGTTAGAGACATGAGTCCCACCATGTGTTTTCTTTAATTGATGGTTTAGTCCCAGGTAGCTCTGGGAGTGCTAGTTACTTCATACTGTTGTTCCTCGTATGGGGCTACAAACACCTTCAGCTCCTTGGGTACTTTCTCTAGCTCCTTCAATGGGGACCATGTGCTCAATCCAAGGGGTGACTGTGAGCATCCACTTCTGTATTTGCCAGGCACTGACAGAGCTTCACAGGAGACTGCTATATTAGGGTCCTGTCAGCAAAATCTTGTTGCTATCTGCAATAGTGTCTGGGTTTGGTGGTTGCTTATGGGAAGGATCCCCAGGTGGGGCAGTTTCTGGATGACCATTCCTTCAGTCTCTGCTCCAAACTTTGTCTCTGTAACTCCTTCCATGGGTATTTTGTTCTCCCTTCTAAGAAGGATCAAAGTATCCACACTTTGAACTTCCTTCTTGAGTTTCATGCATTTTGCAAATTGTATCTTGGGTATTCTGAGCTTCTGGGCTAATATCCACTTATCAGTGAGTGCATATTATATGTGTTCTTTTGTGACTGGGTTATCTTAATTAGGATGATATCCTCCATATCTATCCATTTGTCTAAGAATTTCATAAATTCATTGTTTTTAATAGCTGAGTAGTACTCCATTGTGTAAATGTACCACATTTTCTGTATCCATTCCTCTGTTGAAGGACATCTGGGTTCTTTCAAGCTTCTGGCTATTATAAATAAGGCTGCTATGAACATAGTGGAGCATATGTCCTTATTACAAGTTGGAGCATCTTCTGGATGTGGAGTGGTATTGCTAGATCTTCCAGTAGCACTATGTCCAATTTTCTGAGGAACCATCAAACTGATTTCCAGAGTGGTTGTACCAGCTTGCAATCCCACCAGCAATGGAGGAGTGTTCCTCTTTCTCCACATCCTCACCAGCATCAGCTGTCACCTGAGTTTTTGATCTTAACCATTCTGACTGGTGTGAGGTAGAATCTCAGGGTTGTTTTGATTTGCATTTCCCTGATGATTAAGGATGTTGAACATTTTTTAGGTGTTTCTCAGCCATTCGGAAATCCTCGGAATTCTTTGTTTAGCAAAGGATCCCATTTTTTAATAGGGTTATTTGTTTTTCTGGAGTCCAACTACTTGACTTTATATATATTAGATATTAGCCCCCTATCAGATTTAGGATATTGGAAAAGATCTTTTCCCAGTCCTTTTCCTTACAGAAGCTTTGCAATTTTAGGAGGTCCCATTTGTCGATTCTTGATCTTACAGAACAAGCCATTGCTGTTCTGTTCAGGAATTTTTCCCCTGTGCCCATATCTTCAAGGCTTTTCCCCACTTTATCCTCTAAAAGTTTCAATGTATCTGGTTTTATGTGAAGGTGCTTGATCCACTTAGACTTGAGCTTTGTACAAGGAGATAAGAATGGATCAATTCTCATTCTTCTACATGCTAACCACCACTTGAGCCAGCACCGTTTGTTGAAAATGCTTTCTTCTTTCCACTGGATGGCTTTAGCTCCTTTGTCAAAGATCAAGTGACCATAGGTGTGTGGGTTCATTTCTGGGTCTTCAATTCTATACCTGTCTGTCAATGTACCAGTACCATGCAGTTTTTATCACAATTGCTCAGTAGTACAACTTGAGGTCAGGGATGGTGATTCCAACAGAGGTTCTTTTATTGTGGAGAATAGTTTTTTTGCTATCCTATGTTTTTTGTTATACCAGATGAATTTGCAAATTGCTCTTTCTAACTCTGTGACAAATTGAGTTGGAATTTTGATGGAGATTACATTGAATCTGTAGATTGCTTTTGGCAAAATAGCCATTTTTACTATATTAATCCTGCCAATCCATGAACATGGGAGATCTTTCCATCTTCTGAGATCTTCTTCGATTCCTTTCTTCAGAGACTTGAAGTTCTTAACATACAGACCTTTTACTTGCTTAGTTAGAGTCACACCAAGGTAGTTTATATTATTTGTGACTATTGAGAAGGGTGTTGTTTCCCTAATTTCTTTTCTCAGCCTGTTTATCCTTTGTATAGAGAAAAGTCACTGATTGTTTGAGTCAATTTTATATCCAGCTACTTCACTGAAGCTGTTTATCAGATTTAGGAGTTCGCTTGTGGAATTTTGGGGTCACTTACGTATACTGTCATATCATCTGCAAATAGTGATATTTTAACTGCTTCCTTTCCAATTTGTATCCCTTTGATCTCCTTTTGTTGTCTAATTGTTCTGGCTAGGACTTCAAGTACTATATTGAATAGGTAGGGAGAGAGTGGGCAGCCTTGTCTAGTCCCTGATTTTAGTAGGATTGGTTCAAGTTTCTCTCCATTTAGTTTGATGCTGGCTACTGGTTTGCTGTATATTGCTTTTACTATGTTTAGGTATGAGCCTTGAAATCCTCATCTTTCCAAGACATTTTTTGGGGGGAGGTGGTTTGGGGGGTGTCTTAGTCAGGGTTTCTATTCCTGCACAAACATCATGACCAAGAAGCAAGTTGGGGAGGAAAGGGTTTATTCGGCTTACACTTCCATGCTGCTGTTCATCACCAAAGGAAGTCAGGACTGGAACTCAGACAGGTCAGGGAGCAGGAGATGATGCAGAGGCCATGGAGGGATGTTCTTTACTGGCTTGCCTCCCCTGGCTTGCTCAGCCTACTCTCTTATAGAACCCAAGACTACCAGCCCAGGGATGGTCCCACCCACAAGGGGCCTTTCCCCCTTGATCACTAATTGAGAAAATGCCTTACAGTTGGATCTCATGGAGGCATTTCCTCAACTGAAGCTCCTTTCTCTGTGATAACTCCAGCTGTGTCAAGTTGACACAAAAATAGCCAGCACAGGGGGTTTTATTGGTTTTTTGGTTTTTGGTTTTTGGTTTTTGATTTTTGGTTTTTGGTTTTTGGTTTTTGGTTTTTGGTTTTTGGTTTTTGGTTTTTGGTTTTTGGTTTTTGGTTTTTGGTTTTTGGTTTTTGGTTTTTGGTTTTTGGTTTTATGAGACAGGGTTTCTCTGTGTAGTCCTAGCTGTCCTGGAACTCACTCTGTAGACCAGGCTGGCCTCAAACTCAGAAACCTGCCTTCTTCTGCCTCCCAAGTGCTAGGATCAAATGTGTGTGCCACCACTGCCTGGGTTTTTCCAAGACTTTTTATCAAGAATGGGTGTTGGATTTTGTCACTTGCCTTCTCAGAATCTAATGAGATGATCATGTGGTTTTTTTTCCTTTGAGTTTGTTTATATAGTGGGTTATGTTGATAGATTTCTGTATATTGAGTCATCCCTGCATCCCTGGGATGAAGCCTATGTGATCATGATGGATGATAGTTTTGATGTGTTTTTGGATGTGGTTTGCAGGAATCTTATTGAGTATTTTTGCATCGATATTCATAAGGGAAATTGGTCTGAAGTTCTCTTTCTTTGTTGGGTCTTTGTGTGGTATAGGAATCAGAGTAATGGTGGCTTCATAGAAAGAAGTGAGTAGAGTATCTTCTGTTTCTATTTTGTGGAATAGTTTGAGGAGTATTGGGAATAGATCTTCTTTGAAGGCCTGATAGAACTCTGCACTAAACCCATCTGGTCCTGGGCTTTTTTTCATCCAGGTTTTCCAGTTTATTGAGAATAGGCTTTTATAGTAGGATCTGATGGTATTTTTTTTTTATTTCCTCAGATTTTGTTGTTATATCGCCCTTTTCATTTCTGATTTTGTTAATTAAGATACTGTCCCTGTGCCGTCGAGGTAGTCTGGCTAAAGTTTTATCTATCTTGTTGATTTTCTCAAAGAATCAGCTTCTGGTTTCATTGATTCTTTATATAGTTCTTTTTGTTTCTACTTGGTTGATTTCAGTATTTCCTGCCATCTACTCCTCTTGGGTGAATTTGCTTCCTTTTGTTCTAAAGCTTTTAGGTGTGCTGTCAAGCTGCTAGTGTACGCTCTCTCCAGTTTCTTTTTGGAGGCACTCAGAGCTATGAATTTTCCTCTCAACACTGCTTTCATTGAATCCCATAAGTTTGGGTACGTTGTGGCTTCATTTTCATTAAACTCTAAAAAGAGTTAATTTCTTTAATTTCTTTATTTATTTATAACTTGACCAAGTTATCCTTGAGTGGAGTGTTGTTCAGCTTCCACGTGTATGTGGGCTATTATTTATGTTCTTATTGAATATCAGTCTTAGTCCGTGGTGAGCTTGAAGGATGCATGGGATTATTTCAATATTCTTATATCTGTTGAGGCTGTTTTGTGACTGCTTATATGGTCAATTTCAGAGAAGGTACCATGAGGTGCTGAGAAGAAGGTATATCCCTTTGTTTTAGGATAAAATGTTCTGTAGATATCTTGTAAATCCATTTGTTTCATAACTACTGTTAGTTTCCCTGTGTCTCAGTTTAGTTTCTGTTTCCAGGATCTGTCCATTGATGAAAGTAGGTTGTTGAAGTCTCCCACTATTATTATGTGCAGTGCAATGTGTGTTTTGAGCTTTACTAGTTTCATTAATGAATGAGGATGCCCTTGCATTAGGAGGATAGGTGTTCAGAATTGAGAGTTCATCTTGGTAGATTTTACCTTTAATGAGTATAAAGTGCCCCTCCTTATTTATTTATTTATTTATTTATTTATTTATTTATAACTTTAGGTACAAAGTCAATGTTATTCAATATTAGAATTGCTATTCCAGCTTGTTTCTTGGGAACATTTCCTTGGAAATTTGTTTTCCAGCCCTTTACTCTGAGGTAGTGTCAGTCTTTGTCCCAGAAGTGGGTTTCCTGTATGCAGCAAAATGTGGGGTCATGTTTGTGTAGCCAGTGTGTTAGTCCATGTCTTTTTTTTTTTTTTTTAGGTATTTTCTTCATTTACATTTCCAATGCTGTCCCAAAATTCCCCCATACACTCCCCCCATTCCTCTACCCACCCATTCACACTTCTTGGCCCTGGCATTCCCCTGTACTGAGGCATATAAAGTTTGCAAGACCAATGGGCTTCTCTTTCCAATGATGGCCAACTAGGCCATTTTCTGATACATATGCAGCTAGAGACACAAGCTCTGGGGGGTACTGGTTGGTTCATATTGTTGTTCCACCTATAGAGTTGCAGACCCCTTTAGCTCCTTGGTTATTTCTCTAGCTCCTCCATTGGGGACCCTGTGATCCATCCAATAGCTGACTGTGAGCATCCACTTCTGTGTTTGCTGGGCCCCAGCATAGTCTCACAAGAGACAGCTATATCTGGGTCCTTTCAGCAAAATCTTGCTAGTGTATGCAATGGTGTCAGCGTTTAGAGGCTGATTATGGGATGTATCCCCAGGTATGGCAGTCTCTAGATGGTCCATCCTTTTGTCTCAGGTCCAAAGTTTGGCTCTGTAACTACTTCCATGAGTGTTTTGTTCCCAATTCTAAGAGGGGGCAAAGTGTCCACATTTTAGTCTTCATTCTTCTTGAGTTTCATGTGTTTTGCAGATTGTATCTTGTATCTTGGGTATTCTAAGTTTTGGGGCTAATATCCACTTATCAGTGAGTACATATCATGTGAGTTCTTTTGTGATTGGGTTACCTCACTCAGGATGATGCCTAGAGGTCCATCCATTTGCCTAGGAATTTCATAAATTCATTCTTTTTAATAGTTGAGTAGTACTCAATAGTGTAAATGTACCACATTTTCTGTATCCATTCCTCTGTTGACAGACATCTGGGTTCTTTCCAGCTTCTGGCTATTATAAATAAGGTTGTAATGAACATAGTGGAGCATGTGTTCTTCTTACCAGTTGGAACATCACCTGGATATATGCCCAGGAGAGGTATTACTGGATTCTACAGTAGTACTATGTCCAATTTTCTGAGGAACCATCAGACTGATTTCCAAAGTGGTTGTACAAGCTTGCAATCCCACCAACAAGGGAGGAGTGTTCCTCTTTCTCCACATCCTCGCCAGCATCTCCTGTCACCTGAGTTTTTTATCTTAGCCATTCTGACTGGTGTGAGGTGGAATCTTAGGGTTGTTTTGATTTGTATTTCCCTGATGATTAAGGACACTGAACATTTTTTCAGGTGCTTCTCAGCCATTTGGTATTTCTTAGGTGGGAATTCTTTGTTTAGCTTTGAGCCCCATTTTTAATGGGGTTATTTGATTTTCTGGAGTCCACCTTCTTGAGTTCTTTATATATATTGGATATTCATCCCCTATCTGATTTAGGACAGGTAAAGAACCTTTCCCAGTCTATTGGTGACCTTTTTGTCTTATTGACAGTGTCTTTTGACTTACAGAAGTTTTGCAATGTTATGACGTCCCATTTGTCGATTCTCGATCATACAGCACAAGCCATTGCTGTTCTATTCAGGATTTTTTTCCCTTGTGCCCATCTCTTCGAGGCTTTCCCCACTTTCTCCTCTATAAGTTTCACTATCTCTGGTTTTATGTGGAGTTCCTTGACCCACTTATATTTGACCTTAGTACAAGGAGATAGGTATGGATCAATTCTCATTCTTCTACATGATAACTGCCACTTGAGCCAGCACCATTTGTTGAAAATGCTATCTTTTTTCCACTGGATGGCTTTAGCTCCTTTTTCAAAGGTCAAGTGACCATAGGTATGTGGGTTCATTTCTGGGTCTTCAATTCTATTCCATTGGCCTACTTGTCTGTCACTATACCAGTACCCTGCAGTTTTTATCACAATTGTTCTGTAGTACAGCTTTAGGTCAGGCATGGTGATACCACCAGAGGTTCTTTTGTCATTCAGAGAGTTTTTGCTATCCTAGGTTTTTTGTTATTCCAGATGAATTTGCAGATTGTTCTTTCTAATTTGTTGAAGAATTGAGGTGGAATTTTGATAGGGATTGAATTGAATCTGTAGATTGCATTTGGCAAGATAGCCATTTTTACTATATTGATCCTGCCAATACATGAGCATGGGAGATCTTTCCATCTTCTGAGATCTTCTATAATTTCTTTCTTTAGAGACTTGAAGTTCTTATCATACAGATCTTTCACTTCCTTAGTTAGAGTTACGCCAAGGTGTTTTATATTATTTGTGATTATTGAGAAGGGTGTTGTTTCCCTAATTTTTTTTCTCAGCCTGTTTATCCTTTGTGTAGAGAAAGGCCATTGACTTGTTTGAGTTAATTTTATATCCAGCTACTTCACTGAAGCTGTTTATCAGGTTTAGGAGTTCTCTGGTGGAAATTTTAAGGTCACTTATATATACTATCATATCATCTGCAAAAAGTGATATATTGACGTCTTCCTTTCCAATTTCTATCCCCGTTTGTTGTCGAATTGCTCTGGGAAGGACTTCAAATACTATGTTGAATAGGTATGGAGAAAGTGGGCAGCCTTGTCTAGTCCCTGATTTTAGTGGAATTGCTTCCAGATTCTCACCATTTACTTTGATGTTGGCTACTGGTTTGCTGTAAATTGCTTTTATCATGTTTAGGTATGGGACTCGAATTCCTGATCTTTCCAAGACTTTTATTATGAATGGGTGCTGGATTTTGTCGAATGCTTTCTCTGCATCTAACAAGATGATCATGTGGATTTGTCTTTGAGTCTGTTTATATAGTGGATTACATTGATGGATTTCCGTATATTAAACCATCCCTGCATTCCTGCAATGAAACCTACTTGGTCAGGATGGACGATTGCTTTGATGTGTTCTTGGATTTGGTTAGCGAGAATTTTATTGAGTATTTTTGCATTGATATTCATAAGGGAAATTGGTCTGAAGTTCTCTATCTTTGTTGGATCTTTCTGTGGTTTAGGTATCAGAGTAATTGAGGCTTCATAGAATGAATTGGGTAGAGACCTTCTGCTTTTATTGTGTGGAATAGTTTGTGAAGAACTGGAATTAGATCTACTTTGAAGGTCTGATAGAACTTTACACTAAACCCATCTGGTCCTGGGGTTTTGGGTTGCGAGACTATTAATGACTGCTTCTATTTCTTTAGGGAAGATAGGACTCTTTAGATCATTAAACGATCCTGATTTAACTTTGATACCTCGTATCTGTCTAGTAACTTGTCCATTTCATCCAGGTTTTCCAGTTTTGTTGAGTATAGCCTTTTGTAGAAGGATCTGATGGTGTTTTTTATTTCTTCAGGATCTGTTGTTATGTCTCCCTTTTCATTTCTGATTTTGTTAATTAGGATGCTGTCCCTGTGCCCTCTAGTGAATCTGGCTAAGGGTTTATCTATCTTGTTGATTTTCTCAAAGAACCAGCTCCTCATTTGGTTGATTCTTTGAATAGTTCTTCTTGTTTTTACTTGGTTGATTTTGCCCCTGAGTTTGATTATTTCCTGGCATCTATTCCTCTTGGGTGAATTTGCTTCCTTTTGTTCTAGAGCTTTTAGGTGTGTTGTTAAGCTGCTAGTGTGTGCTTTCTCTAGTTTCTTTTTGGAGGCACTCAGAGCTATGAGTTTTCCTCTTAGAAATGCTTTCATTGTGTCCCATAAGTTTGGGCATGTTGTGGCTTCATTTTCATTAAACTCTAAAAAGTATTTAATTTCTTTCTTTATTCCTTCCTTGACCAATGTATCATTGAGAAGAATGTTGTTCAGTTTCCTCGTGAATATTGGCTTTCTATTATTTATGTTGTTATTGAAGATCAGCCTTAGTCCATGGTGATCTGATAGGATGCATGGGACAATTTCAATATTATTGTATCTGTTGAGGCCTGTTTTGTGACCAATTATATGGTCAATTTTGGAGAAGGTACCATGAGGTGCTGAGAAGAAGGTATATCCTTTTGTTTTAGAATAAAATGTTCTATAGATATCCTTTAAATCCATTTGTTTCAGAACTTCTGTTAGTTTCACTGTGTCCCTGTTTAGTTTCTGTTTCCAAGATCTGTCCATTGATGAAAGTGGTGTGTTGAAGTCTCCCACTATTATTGTGTGAGGTGCATTGTGTGCTTTGAGCTTTAGTAAAGTTTCTTTAATGAATGTGGCTGCCCTTGCATTTGTAGCATAGATATTCAGAATTTAGAGTTCCTCTTGGGAGATTTTTACCTTTGATGAGAATGAAATGCCCCTCCTTGTCTTCTTTGATAACTTTGGGTTGGAAGTCTTTTATTCGATATTATAATGGCTACTCCAGCTTGTTTCTTCAGATCATTTGCTTGGAAAATTGTTTTCCAGCCTTTCATTCTGAGGTAGTGTCTGTCTTTTTTCCTGAGATGGGTTTCCTGCAAGCAGCAAAATGTTGGGTCCTGTTTGTGTAGCCAGTCTGTTAGTCTATATCTTTTTATTGGGGAATTGAATCCATTGATATTAAGAGATATTAAGGAAAAGTAATTGTTGCTTCCTATTATTATTGCTGTTAGAGTTGGCATTCTGTTCTTGTGGCTGTCTTCTTTTAGGTTTATTGAAGGATTACTTTCTTGCTTTTTCTAGGACGTGGTTTCTGTTCTTGTATTGGTTTTTTTCTGTTATCCTTTGAAGGGCTGGATTTTGGAAAGATAATGTGTGAATTTGGTTTTGTCGTGGAATACTTTGGTTTCTCCATCTATGGTAATTGAATGTTTGGCTGGGTATAGTAGCCTAGGCTGGCATTTGTGTTTTCTTAGTGTCTGTATAACATCTGTCCAGGCTCTTCTGGCTTTCATAGTCTCTGGTGAAAAGTCTGGTGTAATTCTGATAGGCCTGCCTTTATATGTAACTTGATCCCTATCCCTTACTGCTTTTAATATTCTATCTTTATTTAGTGCATTTGTTGTTCTGATTATTATGTGTTTGGAGGAATTTCTTTTCTGGTCCAGTCTATTTGGGGTTCTGTAGGCTTCTTGTATTTTCATGGGCATCTCTTTCTTTAGGTTTGGGAAGTTTTCTTCTATAATTTTGTTGAAGATATTTGCTGGCCCTTTAAGTTGAAAATCTTCATTCTCATCTACTCCTATTATCGGTAGGTTTGGTCTCCTCATTGTGTCCTGGATTTCCTTAATGTTTTGAGTTAGGATCTTTTTGCATTTTCCATTTTCTTTGATTGTTGTGCTGATGTTCTCTATGGAATCTTCTGCACCTGAGATTCTCTCTTCCATCTCTTGTATTCTGTTGCTGATGCTCACAGCTATGTTTCCAGATTTCTTTCCTAGGGTTTCTATCTCCAGCGTTGCCTCACTTTGGGTTTTCTTTATTGTGTCTACTTCCCTTTTTAGGTCTAGTATTGTTTTCTTCATTTCCATCACCTGTTTGGATGTATTTTCCTGTTTTTCTTTAAGGATTTCTACCTGTTTGGTTGTGTTTTCCTCTTTTTTCTTTAAGGACTTGTAACTTTTTAGCAGTGTTCTCCTGTATTTCTCAGGTGAGTTATTAATGTCCTTCTTTATGCCCTCTACCATCAACCTGAGATATGCTTTTAATCCAGGTCTAGTTTTTCAGGTGTATTGGGGTGCCCAGGACTGGGGAGGTGGGAATGCTGGGTCCTGATAATGGTGAGTGATCTTGGTTTCTGTTAGTAAGATTCTTACGTTTGCCTTTCGCCATCTGGTAATCTCGGTGGTCCAAAGATCACATGGAGAGTCCTCTAGGGGCCCTTGGGGCTGTCAGCTAACTCCGTGCCCAAGGTGACCCAGTGCTGGCACAGACCGGAAAGGTAGTCCGTGTCTTTTTATTGGGGAATTGAGTCCATATTGAGATATTGAGAGAAAAGTCATTGTTGCTTTCTGTTATTTTTGTTGTTAGAGTTGAGATTCTGTTCTTGTGGCTATCTTCTTTTAGGTTTGTTGAAAGATTTCTTTCTTGCTTTTTCTAGGGTGTAGTTTCCCTCCCAGTGTTGAGTTTTCCCTTCATTATCCTTTGAAGGGCTGAATTTGTGGAAAGATATTGTGTGAATTTGGTTTGTGTCTTCTGGCTTTCGTAGTCTCTGGTGAGAAGTCTGGTGTAATTCTAACAGGTCTGTCTTTATATGTTACTTGACCTTTTTCCTTACTGCTTTTTTTAGTGCATTTGTTGTTCTGATTATTATGTGTCAGGAGGAATTTCTTTTCTGGTCCAGTCTATTTGGAATTCTGTAGACTTCTTGTATGTTCATGGGCATCTCTTTCTTTAGGTTAGGGAATTTTCTTCTATAATTTTGTTGAAGATATTTGCTGGCCCTTTAAATTGAAAGTCTTCATTCTCATCTATGCCTATTATCCGTAGGTTTGGTCTTCACATTGTGTCCTGGATTTCCTGGATGTTTTTGCATTTTGTATTTTCTTTGATTGTTGTATCCATGCTTTCTATGGAATCTTTTGTACCTGAGATTCTCTCTTCCATCTCTTGTATTTTGTTGATGATGCTTGCATCTATGGCTCCTGATTTATTTCCTAGGATTTCTATCTCTAGACTTGTCTCCCTATGTGATTTCTTTATTGTTTCTACTTCCTTTTTTAGATCCTGAATGGTTTTGTTCAATTCTTTCACCTGTTTGGTTATGTTTTCCTGTAATTCTTTATGGGATTTTTGTGTTTCTTCTTTAAGGGCTTCTACCTGTTTACCTGAGTTCTCCTGTAATTCTTTAAGGAATTTTTGTGTTTCCTCTTTAAGGACTTCTACCTGTTTAGCTGTGTTTTTCTGTATTTCTTTAAGGGAGTTATTAATGCCCTTCTTAAAATCCTCTACCAGCATCACAAGATAGGATTTTAAATCCGAATCTTGCTTTTCCAGTGTGTTGGGTTACCCAGGACTTTCTGTTGTGGGAGTACTGGGTTCTGATGATGCCAAGTCGTCTTGGTTTCTGTTGCTAAAATTCTTACATTTGCCTTTCACCATCTGGTAATCTCTGGTGGTAGATGTTCTAGCTGTCTCTGGTTGGAGCTTGATCTTCCTGTGAGTCTGTATGCCTGTGTGCAGCACTCCTGGGAGACTAGCTCTCTCCTGGCAAGACTAGTGCACAGAGGGCTATGGAACAACCCCACCCCCTGGCTGCAGATGTAGGCCCTTATGACCCTGTCCCAGAAGCTCTGTGGCCTATGTTCTCCTGCGTGGAGCTGCCTCAGAGCACTCCCTAGATGCAAGCTCTCCTCTGGCAGGGAAGGTGCACAAAGGACTGAGGGTCAGCTTCACCTCCTGGCTGTGGATGTAGGCCTGTAGGACCCTGTCTGTTGCTTCTGAGGGCTGTGCTCTCCTGCGCCACCGACCTGCCTTAGAGAGACACCAGAGAGAAAATGGGGATCTCACCTGAGTCCCAGAGTCAGAGCACTCCCTCATGAAACAAATTTCTTACATTGACAAGCTCACCCTGCTTATAGGATGTTGTTGTTGTTGTTGTTATTTTTGTTGTTGTTGTTGACATAAAGGACTAAGACGATAGAAAACTCTGGGGAACTTAGAAGTTCCACTCCTCACAGGAATTGGACTCCCCACCACCTCACTATCTTCTGAGGAATTCCTGCATGATTCACAAGTCCCTTAAGCATTTCTTTCTGGCCCAACAAGCCCCATTAGGGGCTAGTCCTGTCATAGCCTTAACCTAAACCCAGAACATACTATAGTTCCAGCCCCTGAGGTTAAGACAAGATGCTGTTCTCAAAACTACTCAGTTTACAGTACTTCACTGAGGCCGCCTTAGGAAGCTCAGATACCTGGGTTCCATGCCCATCTGTCATTTAGATGATGTGGACACCCAGGATAGCTATTTCCATTCTCTGAAGCTAGCATCATCCAATAAAAATAAAAATATATACATGACACATGTGTCTGTAAGCATTTTAGAGGTTACATTTTTTTTAATTTTTAATAATTTTTATTACATATTTTCCTCAATTACATTACCAATGCTATCCCAAAAGTCCCCCATAGCGCCCCCCACTTCCCTACCCACCCATTCCCATTCTTTTGGCCCTGGCATTCCCCTATATTGGGGCATATAAAGTTTGCAAGTCCAATGGGCCTCTCTTTCCATTGATGGCCAACTAGGCCATCTTTCGATACATGTGCAGCTAGAGACAAGAACTCTGGAGTACTGGTTAGTTCATCATGTTGTTCCAACTATAGGGTTGCAGATCCCTATAGCTCCTTGGGTACTTTCTCTAGCTTCTCCATTGGGAGCCCTGTGATCCATCCAATAGCTGACTGTGAGCATCCACTCCTGTGTTTGCTAGGCCCCTGCATAGTCTCACAAGAGACAGCTATATTTGGGTCCTTTCAGCAGAATCTTGCTAGTGTATGCAATGGTGTCCGCGTTTAGAAGCTGATTATGGGATGGATCCCTGGATACGACAGTCTCTAGATGGTCCATCCTTTCATCACAGCTCCAAACTTTGTCTCCGTAACTCCTTCCATGGGTGTTTTGTTCCCAATTCTAAGAAGGGGCACAGTGTCCACATTTTGGTCTTCATTCTTCTTGAGTTTCATGCGTTTAGCAAATTGTATCTTATATCTTGGGTATCCTAAGTTTTGGGCTAATATCCACTTATCAGTGAATACATATTGTGTGACTTCCTTTATGATTGTGTTACCTCACTCAAGATGATGCCCTCCAGGTCCATCCATTTGGCTAGGAATTTCATAAATTCATTCTTTTTAATAGCTGAGTAGTACTCCATTGTGTAAATGTACCATAATTTCTGTATCCATTCCTCTGTTGAGGGACATCTGGGTTCTTTCCAGCTTCTGGCTATTATAAATAGGGCTGCTATGAACATAGTGGAGCATGTGTCCTTCTTACCGGTTGCGACATCTTCTGGATATATGCCCAGGACAGGTATTGCTGGATACTCCGGTAGTACTATGTCCAATTTTCTGAGGAACCGCCAGACTGATTTCCAGAGTGGTTGTACAAGCTTGCAATCCCACCAACAATGGAGGAGTGTTCCTCTTTCTCCACATCCTCGCCAGCATCTGCTGTCACCTGAATTTTTGATCTTAGCCATTCTGACTGGTGTGAGGTTGAATCTCAGGGTTGTTTTGATTTGCATTTCCCTGATGATTAAGGATGTTGAACATTTTTTCAGGTGCTTCTCTGCCATTCAGTATTCTTCAGGTGAGAATTCTTTGTTCAGTTCTGAGCCCCATTTTTTAATGGGGTTATTTGATTTTCTGGAGTCCACCTTCTTTAGTTCTTTATATATATTGGATATTACTCCCTTATCTGATTTAGGATATGTAAAGATCCTTTCCCAATCTGTTGGTGGTTTTTTTGTCTTATTGATGGTGTCTTTTGCCTTGCCGAAGCTTTGCAGTTTCATGAGGTCCCACTTGTCAATTCTGGATCTTACAGCACAATCCATTGCTGTTCTATTCAAGAATTTTTCCCCTGTGCCCATATCTTAGAGGCTTTTCCCCACTTTCTCCTCTATAAGTTTCAGGGTCTCTGGTTTTATGTGAAGTTCCTTGATCCACTTAGACTTGACATTAGTACAAGGAGATAGGAATGGATCGATTCGCATTCTTCTACATGTTAACAACCAGTTGTGCCAGCACCATTTGTTGAAAATGCTGTCTTTCTTCCACTGGATGTTTTTAGCTCCCTTGTCGAAGATTAAGTGACCATAGGTGTGTGGGTTCATTTCTGGGTCTTCAATTCTATTCCATTGGTCTATTTGTCTGTCACTATACCAGTACCACGCAGTTTTTATCACATTTGCTCTGTAGTAAAGCTTTAGGTCCGGCATGGTGATTCCACCAGAGGTTCTTTTATCCTTGATAAGAGTTTTTGCTATCCTAGGTTTTTTGTTATTCCAGATGAATTTGCAGATTGCACTTTCTAATTCGTTGAAGAATTGAGTTGGAATTTTGATGGGGATTGCTTTGAATCTGTAGATTGCTTTTGGCAAGATAGCCATTTTTACAATGTTGATCCTGCCAATCCATGAGCATGGGAGATCTTTCCATCTTCTGAGATCTTCTATAATTTCTTTCTTCAGAAACTTGAAGTTTTTATTATACAGATCTTTCACTTCCTTAGTTAGAGTCACGCCAAGATATTTTATATTATTTGTGACTACTGAGAAGGGTGTTGTTTCCCTACTTTCTTTCTCGGCCTGTTTATTCTTTGTGTAGAGAAAGGCCATTGATTTGTTTGAGTTAATTTTATATCCAGCTACTTCACTGAAGCTGTTTATCAGGTTTAGGAGTTCTCTGGTGGAATTTTTAGGGTCACTTATATATACTATCATATCATCTGCAAAAAGTGATATTTTGACTTCATCTTTTCCAATTTGTATCCCTTTGATCTCCTTTTGTTATCGAATTGCTCTGGCTAGGACTTCAAGTACAATGTTGAATAGGTATGGAGAAAGTTGTCAGCCTTGTCTAGCCCCTGATTTTAGAGGGATTGCTTCAAGCTTCTCACCATTTACTTTGATGTTGGCTACTGGTTTGCTGTAGATTGCTTTTATCATATTTAGGTATGGGCCTTGAATTCCTGATCTTTCCAAGACTTTTATCATGAATGGGTGTTGGATCTTGTCAAATGCTTTTTCCGCATCTAACGAGATGACCATGTGGTTTTTGTCTTTGAGTTTGTTTATATACTGGATTACGTTGATGGATTTCCGTATATTGAACCATCCCTGCATCCCTGGGATGAAACCTACTTGGTCAGGATGGATGATTGTTTTGAAGTGTTCTTGGATTCGGTTAGCAAGAACTTTATTGAGGATTTTTGCATCAATATTCATAAGGGATATTGGTCTGAAGTTTTCTATCTTTGTTGGGTCTTTTTGTGGTTTAGGTATCAGAGTAATTGTGGCTTCATAGAATGAGTTGGGTAGAGTACCTTCTGTTTCTATTTTGTGGAATAATTTGTGAAGAACTGGGATTAGATCTTCTTTGAAGGTCTGATAGAACTCTGCACTAAACCCATCTGGTCCTGGGCTTTTTTTGGTTGGGAGACTATTAATGACTGCTTCTATTTCTTTGGGGGATATAGGGCTGTTTAGATCATTAACCTGATCTTGATTCAACTTTGGTACCTGGTACTGTCTAGGAACTTCTCCATTTCATCCAGATTCTCCAGTTTTGTTGAGTATAGCCTTTGGTAGAAGGATCTGATGGTATTTTTGATGTCTTCAGGATCTGTTGTTATGTCTCCATTTTCATTTCTGATTTTGTTAAATAGGATGCTTTCCCTGTGCCCTCTAGTGAGTCTGGCTAAGGGTTTATCTATCTTGTTGATTTTCTCAAAGAACCAGCTCCTTGATTGGTTGATTCTTTGAATAGTTCTTCTTGTTTCCACTTGGTTGATTTCGCCCCTGAGTTTGATTATTTCCTGCTGTCTACTCCTCTTGGGTGAGTTTGCTTCCTTTTGTTCTAGAGCTTTTAGGTGTGTTGTTAAGCTGCTAGTGTGTGCTTTCTCTAGTTTCTTTTTGGAGGCACTCAGAGCTATGAGTTTTCCTCTTAGAGATGCTTTCATTGCATCCCATAAGTTTGGGTATGTTGTGGCTTCATTTTCATTGAACTCTAAAAAGTCCTTAATTTCTTTCTTCATTCCTTCCTTGACCAAGGTATCATTGAGAAGAGTGTTGTTCAGTTTCCACGTGAAGGTTGGCTTTCTATTATTTATTTTGTTATTGAAGATCAGCCTTAGTCCATGGTGATCTGATAGGATGCATGGGACAATTTCAATATTTTTGTATCTGTTGAGGCCTGTTTTGTGACCAATTATGTGGTCAATTTTGGAGAAGGTACCATGAGGTGCTGAAAAGAAGGTATATCTTTTTGTTTTACGATAGAATGTTCTGTAGATATCTGCCAGATCCATTTGATTCATAATTTCTGTTAGTTTCACTGTGTCCCTGTTTAATTTCTGTTTCCATGATCTGTCCATTGGTGAAAGTGGTGTGTTGAAGTCTCCCACTATTATTGTATGAGGTGCAATGTGTGCTTTGAGATTTACTAAAGTTTCTTTAATGAATGTGGCTGCCTTTGTATTTGGAGCATAGATATTCAGGATTGATAGTTCCTCTTGGAGGATTTTACCTTTGATGAGTATGAAGTGCCCCTCCCTGTCTTTTTTGATGACTTTGGGTTGGAAGTCAATCTTATCAGATATTAGAATGGCTACTCCAGCTTGTTTCTTCCTACCATTTGCTTGGAAAATTGTTTTCCAGCCTTTCATTCTGAGGTAGTGTCTATCTTTTTCTCTGAGATGAGTTTCCTGTAAGCAGCAAAATGTTGGGTCTTGTTTGTGTAGCCAGTTTGTTAGTCTATGTCTTTTTATCGGGGAGTTGAGTCCATTGATATTAAGAGATATTAAGGAAAAGTAATTGTTGTTTCCTGTTATTTTTGTTGTTAAAGTTGGCATTCGGTTCTTGTGGCTGTCTTCTTTTAGGTTTGTTGAGGGATTACCTTCTTGTTGTTTCTAGGGTGTGGTTCCTGTCCTTGTATTAGTTTTTTCCTGTTATTATCCTTTGAAGGGCTGAATTCGTGGAGAGATAATGTGTGAATTTGGTTTTGTCATGGAATATTTTGGTTTCTCCATCTATGTTAATTGAGAGTTTGGCTGGGTATAGTAGCCTGGGCTGGAATTTGTGTTCTTTTAGTGTCTGTATAACATCTGTCCAGGATCTTCTGGCTTTCATAGTGTCTGGTGAAAAATCTGGTGTAATTCTGATAGGCTTGCCTTTATATGTTACTTGGCCTTTTTCTCTTACTGCTTTTAGTATTCTATCTTTATTTAGTGCATTTGTTGTTCTGATTATTATGTGTCGGGAGGTATTTCTTTTCTGGTCCAGTCTATTTGGAGTTCTGTAGGCTTCTTGTATGTTCATGGGCATCTCTTTCTTTAGGTTTGGGAAGTTTTCTTCTATAATTTTGTTGAAGATGTTTGCTGGTCCTTTGAGTTGAAAATCTTCATTCTCATCCACTCCTATTATCCTTAGGTTTGGTCTTCTCATTCTGTCCTGTATTTCTTGGATGTTTTGAGTTAGGATCTTTTTGCATTTTACATTTTCCTTGATTGTTGTGCCGATGTTCTCTATGGAATCTTCTGCACCTGAGATTCTCTCTTCCATCTCTTGTACTCTGTTGCTGATGCTCGTATCTATGGATCCAGATTTCTTTCCTAGGGTTTCTATCTCCAGTGTTGCCTCATTTTGGGTTTTTTTTATTGTGTCTACTTCCCTTTTTAGGTCTAGTATGGTTTTGTTCATTTCCATCATCTGTTTGGATGTGTTTTCCTGTTTTTCTTTAAGGACTTCTACCTGTTTGATTGTGTTATCCTGTTTTTCTTTAAGGACTTGTAACTCTTTAGCCATGTTCTCCTTTAATTCTTTAAGTGAGTTTTTAAAGTCCTTCTTGATGTCCTCTACCATCATCATGAGATATGCTTTTAGATCCGTGTCTAGCTTTTCCGGTGTGTTGGGGTGCCCTGGACTGGGCGAAGTGGGAGTGCTGTGTTCTGATGATGGTGAGTGGTCTTGGTTTCTGTTAGTAAGATTATTACGTTTACCTTTCGCCATCTGGTAATCTCTGGGGTTAGTTGTTATCATTGTCACTGTTTAAAGATTGGAGCAGACTCTGTGTTCCACTCACCCGAAGTCTCAAAATCCTGTGGCGGGTGTCGTGGGTAGCTGGCGGGTGTCAGCCGACCCTGTGCTCTAGCTACCCCAGTGCTGTTCTGACCGGAAGAGGCTTGTGGCCCTACTCAGGCCGGATTTCTGCCTCCCCAACCAATGCAGGTCCCGCGTGATTGGACTGGAGCAGAAGCTGTGTTCCACTCACCAGAAGTCTCAAAATCCTGTGGCGGGGGTCATGGGTAGCTGGCGGGTGTCTGCCGACCCTGCGCTCTAGCTCCCCTGGTGCTGTTCCTAGAGGTTCCATTTTTAAAGTAAAAACATGTAGAGTATAGTTTTAGCTGTATATTTTGATTCAATGTATCCAGTCTATTTTGTATGATTATTTACTGAACATAAAGCCAGTTAATCGGTGTCCTAAGTCTTTGAAGTCAGTATGCAATTTATGCTCACAGCACATCTTCATTCAGAATAATCTTGTGTAAATGCTCAATATCCACAGGATTTATACTTCAGCTCTGACCTTTACTTTTTCCATCTGTGACAAGCATATAATACCCCACTCTGGGAGACCTTGAGTCCTTTTGGATTTTAAAGTATGTTGTGAGCCAACAGTGGGGTATGCAGTATGTATGCACACTGCTTTTATTTAGCTGCCTTCAAACTCAAATAGAAGAGCTTTGGAGATGGCTCACAAAGTCATCTTTTGCCTTTGCAAGTTATAACCTGTCTCCTTCTTGAAAGCGGCACACCACAACTGCTCACACATCTCCAGAGTATAGAAGTCTGGGAATGTAAACCTGCTTTTTTATTTTGGAGGCAAATGGATCTAAGCTGCCCTGACATAAGCCTACACTCCTTATATACTAGGATTTCCTAATTCAAAGCTGAGCCAACCAGAAATATCTAATAACTTTACAAAGAGACGTGATTTTCTTGGTAACCCCCAAAATGCCACTTGTACCTTTAGGAGTGAAGGAGCCTAGAGAATAGAACCAAGACTGAGGGGAACAATAGGGAGCTTCATGCTTTGGGTTCCTAACCAAGAATCATAGTGGGATTTCCGTGGTAATGTGGTATGTGTTATTTAAACACAGGATGAAAAGGGGAGAGAAGACCATTTCATCACTTCACCCAGTTTTAATTGGTGCCTGTCACTGGCACCCAGCATCCTGCCGATTCATAAATTCACATGAGTTGGCGTTACTTTTATATGCTATGCTCTGAGCTATACTGCTGCCTATACTCATATATTTCCTCATAAGTAAAGTCTAAACCACAAGGAGTCAGGAGACCATGCAGAAAGATAGATACAAAGTTGAGATGGGAATCTGCCAGGAAAAAAAAAGGCAAGTCTGAGCCTAGGTGAGCCTATTTATGTGTTCTGGTGTCACTGAGAGATGAGGTATTTGTGCAGGTATCTGTAAGCCAAAGGTACAGGTAATTAGTCAGTAATTAAATGCCAAGCTTGAAGGACAGAGGCTTCCTCTCCAGTACACAGAAAGACTCTCTGTCTTTATAGCCTTGAGGATAAAATTAAAGATTGAGCACAGAACTTAATTATAAAAGCAGTATGATGTCAGAGGAATCTCACTTGTCGACCTTGGAAAGTTTGCAGAGGTTCAGGGCCAGGAATAAGATGGGGAAGACCTACAGTATGATATAGGCTATTAAAAAAAATCACAGTTAATGCC
The DNA here is from genome assembly GCF_978045245.1 of Mus caroli. Classification (NCBI taxonomy): domain Eukaryota; kingdom Metazoa; phylum Chordata; class Mammalia; order Rodentia; family Muridae; genus Mus; species Mus caroli. The sequence goes on along the minus strand of NW_028227271.1, from coordinate 31,710,567 downwards.
CTTGCAAATCTTTAATCTCAAAGTTGTTCTAAATCTCTGTATTGCCTGATATGTTCCACAATTCTTCCTACTAGAAGATTAAAGGTGGTTCAGAAATCTCTAGGCTGCAATATAATGCACACCCCTCTCCTGGTGCTTCTCAGACACTCAATAGGATTAATCCACAGTATGATACAACTGGAAACCCACTGAGACTGGTAGGCAGCAAGAGGCTGCATCCCCCCAGATCTGGCTTGCACACATAGGAAGCAAGTGAGTATTGTGACCTGGATGTGAAAGGTTCTAGCTATTTAATAAGAAGTGGTTAACACAAGGATACATTCCCCTGATCTGGAACTTATGCTAATGAGGAACCCACACGCCTCCATGGTGGTCCTTAGAGATTGAAAAAGTAAGATTCCTTCAGTGAAGTGGAAATGTCACGTCACTACAGCAGCTTTCAGAGGTAGAATGATGGGTATGTAATTTGAGTCTAGAAAAATAACCAGTTTAGAAGACATCCCACCTTACCCAACAAGGATGAAGGGAACAGGGATAGAGGTCCCAGGGATATTGAGGAACTCCTCAATGGATGTCCTCTAAGGGCAGAATAGAAGAAAAGACCTTCAGTTATATTGCAAAAGTAAGAGAAGTCTTCAATCACAGAAGCCATGAGTACAAACTGTCATAAGCAAGGTGGGAACAACAACCATAAGAAGAAAAAAATTCTGACCAAGGAAGAACAATAGCAAAGGCTGTAGAATATAGGAAATAATACACAAAGGCTGTAGGAGTTGCTGTCTGGCCCATTAGACCAAGAGAGATCAAGAGCTAATGACTGCAGGCATAATCTGCCTTTACGTGGGATCCCGGAAGCCCCTATGGATCAACTAACAGAAACAAAACTTACCGGATAAATATATTCTCTAAACTATAGAGTTGATAGCACATACCTTTACAGACTTGATGGAAGGTGGTCTATTCCCTTAGATGTTTCTCTTGATGTTTTATTTAAATTTGGCAATTTGGTCCTGTCTGCTGGCTTATCATCAAGTAATATCACCAGGACATTACTTTCAAATTAATTTCTATAATGTTTGGTTTCTTAGTTTTGTCATATTTGTCTTGTTATTTGAGCTGTGATGATCTTCATGACACTTTCTCCAATGACTGATCAGTATTTATTCCCTGGAGAAATTATACTTTGGTTCTCTTAAAACTTAAGTCACAAGCCTTTCCTGGGAGTAGAACCTATAGCACTCAAGCTAGCTTTGTCACCACTGATCATGTATGTAGGGATTATTATACAAGTATGGGATATGAGCCAGAGGACCAGAAAGTCTGCTGTGAGACTGTACCTTCTACCTATGACAGGGAAAATATGTCCATGAATTCTGAACTACATGATTGCCTAAATGGGACCTGAACTAGTCCTACAACAGTACTTTGACATCCCAAAGTGGCAGGGGAAAATCTCATGAGGTCTCATCCCTGGATGAAGAGTTACAAGCAATTAACAACTGGTGAGAGATGGAATTACCCTTCCCCAGGAATGAGCCTCCTAATTGGTTATCCAATACTCAGTGGTCAGCCTTAAAAACATATATATTCAGGCAACACTAAACAGACTTAGCAGGTTGTATACATGTTTGTTCATTCATTCATTCATTCATTCATATATTCGTGTAGGGGTGTGTGTGTGTGAGTGTGTGTAACAAAGAGGAGAGTATGAATTTAGAAGGGAGATGGATGGGCATGAGAGAGGAGAAAAGGTAGGAGCAGGGAATGGTGTAATTGTGTTTTTATTTGAAACAAAAGTAACTAAAAGGAGGAATTAAGATGGAGAAGGAGGCAGAAGCAACCTCCCTCTGAAAGGATACCTGGTCTAACCAACCTCCAAGCTGTGGCTTGCTCTCCTGAAGAGCTCTCCACATTGACATACAACCTCTCTTTGATACTCAGGTATAGGTATCCTTCACTTTATGAGGTAATCCCTTTAACCCCATACAGCGCTTCTTGCTAATTTTCAACCTATTGAACTAAAGCAAAATGTCAACAAACCTCAGCAATTGACCTTGTTCTTCTGTGCTGGAGATGGTAGCAATGATGGTTATTGCCCAACCCAGACCAAAGCTTGGTATTCATTCTCCAGATACCCAGAGTTCTGTCACTTTCATACAGTGCTGCCTTGTTGATATCTGTTTTGGAAAGATCTGAAGGTCGTGCCCTGTGTCTCAGAGCACTAAGTAGCACACAGCCCAAGGCTTATTGATAGAGCAGTTTGAACACATACCTCTTTCCATAGCTGAGACAGTGTCTCAGTGTACTTTGGTACTACTTACCATCCAATGTCTCCATGACGTTGGACTGAAGATCACTGTTGGTTGAAGCGTGTTAATGTTGTCCTGATCCTATTCTGTCCCTTCCTTCCCATCCTTGAAGCATTCCATCCACTCCTCATTTTGTGAGGGGTTCCTATCTCACATCAGCTTTATAACATCCATGATGACAGGGACAAGGAAAGAAAACACCAACATAGCAGCCATTCTTTCCCACCAAAGAGCCCCCACAAAGCTCCCTAAACAATTGCCTGCTTATCGTAAAGGCTTCATGTTCCCCATGCTTTCATGTTTCCAAACTGTTTCATCACCAGATAGAGAGAGATGCATCCTAAGCTGTCTGATCTAGAGGTGACAAACTTTCCTGCCTGTTGTAGCAAAACTGGGAATTCAATGGGATGTTTGCGGCAGTGTTGTGTATCCAAAGAGAATGCTTGGTCTCCACTGAAGTAAGAGGATGCTCCCGGCTCCAACAGGCCTTCCCTTTGGGAAAGGAGAAACTTCAATGCAATCTGATGGTGTCAAAAAGTCAGAAAGCCTGCCTTCTGTGGAACCTCCTAAAATTTAAGTTTTGACACTATATTTTAAAAACTCTCCCAATGCCCTCCAAAGCTGTTTAACATCTCTAACTTAGTATAACATTTCATGTTTGAAGACGAGGGGGGCCTTCACTTTCTGGGGAAAGCTTTGAAACCACAGGGGAAAAGAAACTCTTCAACATGATGCTAAACTTGGAGTGCAATGGAGAAAGTTACAGAAATCCCAAAATGCAGACACTCAGAGGATGAGTTGGGAGAGGGATCACTAATGTTTAATTCTGGGCTTTTCAAACTTTTTTTTAAATCACGGTTTTACATACAATGAAATGTAGCCATTTTACCTGTACATATGTGTAACCAATCACCCTAATGGAGATATATATAACAAGGATTTCAGTTTTCAGGGGCTTTGGTTACTCCTCTCATACTCCTTCAGTTCAGAGAGTAGGTCAGCTTCATTTCACTTAGTATACACAGAATTCCAAAGTCTATTATTCCAAAGTCTTTGTTTCAGGCTCCCTTTGTTCCATTAAATGTTTGGGGTTTGACCCATCCTCTTTCCTTGGCAACTTGTGTCTATTAAGCCCTGCCTTGCTTATTTACGCACCAGAGATGGGACTGCTCCTTTCATAAGCCCAAGGGGAGACACAGCCCCAGCTTTCATGTGAAGCTATGGGAGGGAAGAAAATATGTTTAGTCTGGATGAAATGTACCTCAGTCTAACCTTGAGACTGTGGCACTGACATTAAACAACGACACAGATAACATGTTTTCAGCTCAAAGATTTAAGAGACATTTACGGACACATAAAAAGCCATCCACTCATCGTTGCAAGTGTTTCACTGATGCTTGGACGTGGAATGTTTTTCAACTCAGGTAGCACAGGCATTCCTGCTGATGAGCACCTAGCTTTCTGCTTGTGGGTCTCATCGTTTTACTACCAGATTTTCCATAATGGACTCCTGCCTATTGTATAAGCAAGAAAGTTTTAATTTGTCAGTTTAGTACTTTTTAAATTCCTCCCCCCACCCATAAATCACCTGTGTTCAGCACTAGAAAGTGAAAGTCTTGGGTCTGACAAGCTGCTGTCCCAGTGCTTCTGAGGCAATGGCAGGAGGGTTGCAGATGTAAGGCCAGGTTAGGCTCTCTGGTGAACTTGTTTTAATTAAAAAATAAATTGAGTAATTAAAAGTCTGGACAAGCATGGGTAGATGGCTAGAGGTTTTTACACTGTTGTTGTTTTTAATAGATATTTTTTCCTGAGAAGTTTTACATTTAAAACATAAATAAATCTGAAGGAAAATACAGTTCTTATTTCACCCTTCCATATAACAGGGCAGCCAGAGAAAGAGAGGAGAGGAAAGAAAAAAAAATGGAGATGGAGGGGGGGTGTTGTTGCATACAAGACAAAGGCAATGCCTCTATCTAAAGTCTGTGTCCTTTTTTAGAGCCAGATACAGTGACTAGAAAAATATGGAGTAGGGGAAGGAGGTGGAGTTTGGTGGGAGGAGTCTCTAAGGTGGGTGTTCTCTTTGCCTAAGCCAGAGACTCACAATTTCAGATGCTCCTCAACCCCATTTGTCAGGCAGGGAACTGGTCTCTGTCCCTCCTCTGCATGTAGGCATTCCTCTTTTTAGTAGCCCAGATCCAAAGGAGAGTAGAAATCTTCAATTTGGGATGTAGATAGAGCCTCACATCAGCATAAGAAAAGGAACCTGCCTTGCCTGTTTGGAAGCTTATCTCACATAACACACCACAGATAGAGCCTGAGTCCTTAAAACTAACCACATATAATATTTGATGTTCTTGGAGAACATGAACTGACCCTCCCAGAACACCCTACCCTCATTGAAGTTCCTGAAATTAGATTTCTTTTCATTTTTTTTTCTTTTCCCACTTTCACATCTGAGCAGATTCATAATAGCATAGTCTAATGCTGTAAACAAGGGATTCCTCCCTCTGGCCTCAGTCACTCCTCTCCCTTCAATAGTCATTGTGTTATGTGAATTCATTTGCCAAGGACCAGCCTTGACTTGGAGGGTGGTTCTGAGAGAAGGGGTGTTTGAGAGAGGTAAAACAAACAACTCAAAGTCAAATCATGAGTCCAAGCTGGCAGCCTGTGTTCTGCTCTAGACAGCTTTCCGGATTGTGCTCTCTCTCTTTCTCTCTCTCTCTCTCTCTCTCTCTCTCTCTCTCTCTCTCTCTCTCTCTCTCTCTCTCTCTCTCTCTCTCTCTCTCTGTGTGTGTGTGTGTGTGTTCTGCTAGAAACAGTTTTCCAAGTAGTTTTCTATTGCTATTCTAAAAATTCTTTGCATATCTCATCTATTACAGATAAAAAGCCCAGTTATTATTTACGTATCAATTCAGTCTTTACTCTAGGTTCTCTTTTGATTATGTCATGAATACTGATCCCTTGATCAAAACCCCTTGATTCTTAGGAGACAGCAAGCACATTTTCTTTTAACATTGCAAAATAATTCAGAGATATGCCTGCCTCTGTTAGAAACATATCCAATAAACTAGTTGGGTGGAATCTGACCCTGAAATTACCATTTTTACCAAGCCTGAGCCTAACCTTGCTCTGTCTCAGGCTAATTCTGAACTCAGAAATCCTTCTGCCCTTGAAAGCATAAAGAATTTAGTTGGGTGGGATCTCCCTAAATCTCTTTCTCTCCTTCCTTAGTATCTTTCTAACAAGTTGGCTCATGGAACAGCGGCCTCTGTTCCTCTAGATCTGTGAAGTGCCTTATACAATTCATATTGCATCCTTATATTTTACATAGTTGAGAAATTATATATTTTCAAACTCGTATTTTTAGAGTTCTTTCCCACAGCTTTAAGGGCTGTCCCTAAGGTCCTAGAGTTTATCATTTTACTAAAGACATAGACACACCCTTGACTCCTGGACTCATGCTGTTTCTAATTATCATGGAGTCATTAGTGCTGACAGGGAGGACATTCCTCAAAGGAGGAATGTGAAAATATGTACATTAATATACAAACAAGCCTTATGCCCATAGAAACCATCAACCCTCATGGGGTCCCATGCTTGCTGGCCCTGTTCCAGAGGCAAGAACCATGTCATTCTACCCCTGCCAATGCCATGCCAGACTCAGCATTTATTCTACCTATGTTTACCAATAACCTATCCCATGCAGACTCTGTGATAGGTCTAGGAACTCAAGCAAAGATGGTAGGTCCTCAGCAAGCACCTGATGGAACAAAAGGACAGGCTGTAGCAGTGTATCACCCTGACACTCATGACACATTGTCCTACATAACAGTATCTGTGAGGGTCCACATGAGTAAGGGCTTTCTGATATCAGTTTAGTCCATACCCCAAGAGTGGCACAAAAAAATTATTTTGCTCCCGTGTGCTGGTCATTCTGAAGAATGAAGCTGGCATTCAAGAGTTGGGGGAGTGATGAAAACAGGACACTGAGGGAGGCTCTCAACAATGGATATCAAGTTATGTAATGAGTTCATGAAAGAGTTAAAACCAATAATGACCAGGAACTGGTTGTAGACATTTGTGAGAACATTCAAATTCAAAGATCAGCAAAGGTCTCTCTGAGAAGGCATAAAACTGATGAAGGGGCAAAAGCTAAACTAAAAATGAGATTTTAAAGGAGGACTTGGAAAGGGGGAAGAAGAACCTTAGTTGAGGTTCCTCTGAACCAGTGGCAGAGAGAAAGAATTGAGCACAGATGGTGGGTTAAGGCTGGATTGGGGACCAGGGCACAGATGAAGGATTCATGAGTTCATCCATATCTTAGAAAGTTCTCTATAGGACACACAGATCTGTGTCCTTTCTCTGAAATTCTTGTACCCTGAGGCAGAGATATCTACACCAAAATGGTGGCTTTTCACCAGAGACCAGAGACCTCCCCCCCAAAAAACCACACTTTCCAATTGCATAGGCTTAACTCCTCCATTTGGCCCCACTTCAGTTGAAGCTGTTCTTGTCACAATCTGTCCAGGAGGGGTTCAGATCCTCTCAGCATTCCTATGCTCTTGCTGCCATGGAAACAAGGATATGGAAATGAGAAGGTTCAGATCCAGACTTCTCCAACCCTCATTTTCTAGGGGAGCAGCTAGAAGCCAACAGAAGGCACAGGCCTGAGGCTGTTTATGGTTGGGACCCTTCCGACCTGATTCACTCTCTTTGCAGCACCAGTTGTTCTACAGAAATGGTGGGGCCTTGGGTCTGAAAATATCCACAAGTCCTAGGAGACACTGGCTTTGTTTATCTGTCTTTCCCTGATGAGAGCTGGTAAGACAGGAGGCTGAGGTAGGAAGCCCCTGGGGAGCCTATGCCTGAAAGCTCTCACCTGGATGGTGTGAACATCTGTCTGAACTTGGGAGCAAGACAGAAGAGCAGTCATCTGTCCCCTCCTGCCAAGATATGGCTCTCTCCTGTCCTCCTCAGCTGTCCCCATCAGAAAAAAATCAGTCATGTGTATATATGTATGTACATGTGCTTAGATGTACATATAAACTTAAACTGCATGGTCTTAAAGCTGCAGAAAATATTTCTGTGCCTAGCGTTTCCTACAGGTTGTAAAGGTAAAGATCGTAAAACAACTTTAAAGTAGTATTAATAGCAAGAAAAAAGTAGACCTAATGAAAGCATGTGATTATTGGAAACAAGTCTTAAGGAAAGCCTCAGGCAGTCTGGACAAATTACAAATCATTGTAGGTCCACAGGGGTATGCAGAACTATGTGACTGACTCTGTGTGTGTGTGTGTGTGTGTGTGTGTGTGTGTGTGTGTGTGTGTGTGTGTGTGTGTATGTGTGTGTGTGTGTGTGTGTGTGTGTGTGTTGGGTGTGTGTGTGTGTGTGGTGTGTGTGTGTGTGTGTATGTGTGTGTGTGTGTGTGTGTGAGAGAGAGAGAGAGAGAGAGAGAGAGAGAGAGAGAGAGAGAGAGAGAGAGAGAGCAGATTTTCTGCATCATTTTTTTTTTTAAAAGCTGTTGTTTTGGTTTATTGGTAGACCTGTGTGTTTCTCTATATAAGAGAATGTGGAATAGTTCAAAGCCTGCCTTCCTCTGGCCAAGTGTGGATCATACCACATGCCCCTTGAAGTAGCTGGATAGACAGACAGGTTTTCTGGTCACTGGTCTTCATCAGCAGGACTCCTCTGCCCAATGTAGAACCCAGTAGCCCCACCCCCAACACTGTATCTTTTGTAGCATTACCTGCTTTGGTGTGTCTTCATCTGTAAGGTATCAGAGATGATACCTGCTTGAGAACTTGGACCTAAGGATAAATTGGACGACTTTTCAGCAGCCTTTTTACAGATATAAACCATTAACATGCTGAGGTTTGGTCTTGCGGTCTATTGTAATGCTAAGTGTGACATATGTGACCCTGCCCCCAAGTTACTTCTGATTGGTAAACAAAGATGCCAACAGCCAATATCTGGGTAAAAGAGAAAGATGGGGTTTAGATTTCCTGGGCCTGGGGTCGGGCGAACCATGAGGTAAGTGAAGGAGAGAGAAGCCACCATCGGTTAAGTGACTTCAAGAGAACATAGCCCTGACTGTTGGCCAATTGGAGTTAAGAGCAACCCAGATAAAACATAGTAAATAATAATTCAGAGTTATCGATAAGAAAGTAGATTCTAATAGCATAGAGGGTAGGCATCTGCCCAGTTCTTGTGCTGTTTAAGGATCACTGTAAATATAAAGGTAGTGTGTGTCTTTTAGCTGGAAGCTAAATGGCCAAAGGCAGGGTAGGAGCCTGGGGTGGGGGGATTAAATAATTTCTACAAGGAACCTAAAATGCCACAGCACATAGAAACAAACCAACATTGAGTAATCCAACACTTAGTCCATAAACTAGGCATCTTGCAAATAGTAGAACATGGTTGTGAACCAGAGAGTGGATGATTGTAGAGCCAGCAGGTGGAGGTAGGAGCATCTCTCTACATGAATGCTTCTCTGTGTCCTCACCTGATGAACAGGGCTAACTGTGCGGTTTGTATGCATGTCCTTCAATGGCCTATATACTGATGGCTTGGTCCCTAGTCAGGCATTGTTCAAGAATGGTTTGAGAAGTCTCAGATCATGAAATGATAGGAGGAGGACTCCATCCTCCTCCTTTGCCTCTTGAATTTACATCATGGGTATTATGAAGTAGTTTTTCTCTACCACATACCTCCACCATACATAATGCATTGCTTCTCCACAGACCCAAAAGCAATGGAAGCAACCCATAGTGGATTAGAACTTCCATGAAAGCCGGGCGTGGTGGCGCACGCCTGTAATCCCAGCACTCAGGAGGCAGAGGCAGGTGGATTTCTGAATTCGAGGCCTGCCTGGCCTACAAAGTGAGTTCCAGGACAGCCAGGGCTATACAGAGAAACCCTGTCTCGAAAAACCAAAAAAAAAAAAAAAAAACAAAAAACAAAAAGGAACTTCTATGAAGCCTAAATAAATTCTATTATCCCAGTGTTTACTAAAAGGGACAGAATACATACTGACATACTTATTCTCTGGACCGGTTCTATAAAGACAGCAATGCCATTCATGAGCTGAACACTATCCTGACTTAAACATTTCCTACAAAGGCATAATGCTAGTGTTCCCTCCATAACTCACACTGAGTCTCTAGCCTCAGTACAGCAGCACTGAGAAGTGAGGCTTTCAGGGAAGCATTTAAGTCATGATGACTGTGCCCAGAAATACATGAATGCTAGCATAGAAGGACAGAATAAATTTTGACCCCTTCCTCCCTCTCTGCTCTTCTGCCTTCTACCATAGAAGGGTCCAGTGTTTCCTCCCTCCAAAACTCCCTGTCCAAGGTGCCACCTTGGAGATAAGCAACTCGAACAGATACAAAGCCAGTAGCCACAGTGATATTGAACTTCCTACGTTTTATAATAGTAAGAAACATGTTTCTTGTCTTTGTGAATTTACCCAGTACCTAGTTACATTGCTCCAGAAGATTCTTCCCAGAGGCTCCACCTTCTAATGCTGTCATTTCAGGGATGAGGGCTAACCACTAAGACCACAGCAATAAACAAATACTGAACTCATGCAAAGATCTTCAGAGTTCTAGGTATCAGGAGCAGAGTTAAGAAGTAGATAAAAATGGACCTTACTTGCAAATGGATATGTTCAGGAGTAGAAATCTGGGTAAAGAGACCATGAGCAAAACCATGAACAGAATCAGTAATTTCTAAGGGTTTGAGTGCTGGGATGCAATAAAGGTAGAGGGGATCCTGGGATCAACCTTAAAGTAGATGATCCATCAAGGCTAACACATTCTTAGAAAGCAGTAGTTAGGTAAGATGGAGTTGGGTGAATCCCAAAGAGTGCAGTTTAGGGTGGGAGAATGAATGGGGAGAGATAGTAAGTGTTGAATACTCAACTATTATCCCAGGAAAACTGAGTGACCCAAACTAGAAAAGAGATCACAATGATCCAGCATTGTCATTATCTATGGAGGGCTATATGGAAGGAGGCACACACAGTGGGAGTTGTGTCCTACAGAATGGTAGATAGAATGATGCTCCACCAAAGATACTTATGTCTGACCCTGTAAGCATGTTCCCTAAAACAACACAAGGGTGTGAAGTGAGAATGAGAAATGTGAGATGAGAAGAGACTCCCAGATTGTCTTAATAACCAATGAAGTCACACTGATCTTTATGTAACCAGGGAAAAGTGGAAGAGTGATCATGAGATGGAGAAGACAGTAAAAGCAAGGGTCAGAGCAGTTAAAATGCTATGCTGCTGACTTGAAAGACGAGAGAAGGAACTTGGGTACCTTCTCCAACATAGAAAAATATGGATAGACCTTTCTTTGGATCTTCAAGAAAGACCACAGGCCTGACAGCACCTTACCTTTGTAATACAACATCTGAGCTGCTTTAAATCACCTAGTTTATGGTTATATTTGAGCAACAAAGAAAATACATACATTTGACATCTGTCCCTGACAGGCATGTAGAGGCCATAATATGGAGGGCTCTGAGAGACAACAAAAAACAGCACCAAGCATCAGAGAGTCCACAGCAGCTTCACTGATGGACACTCTGGAACAAGCAGACTCCGTTTCATCCATTCTCATTCAATCTTAACTCTAGAGTCAGTGTATATCCACACAGCGAAGGAGAGGGCACAAAGTACTTCTGAGGATGAATCATAGCCCTTGACACACCAAACAGTTCCTGACATAGGCTGCCATACTCTGGAAAAAGAGGCTAGGAAGTGATTCTTAGAGAAATCTAAGTTTTGAAATGTAGGGGACTGAGTGTAGGCTGGAGAAACAGTGCTTGGAATTTATTATGTATCGCACCCCTCTTGCCCCAATGACCAAATGAGAGAAAGATGAGACAAGGTAAGTGTCAGTGAGTGCTGAGGCTGGGTGTTGGTTCCTTGTCCCTTCACACTTCTGCTTATATGAGAAAATTCTATGACAAAAAAAAAGGTCGAGGGTAAGCTATTTCAAGGATGAGGAACTGGAAATTTAATGAGTCTTTCAACTAAAGCAGAGCCTTCCAAATCTATTGGAAAAAGACATGCAGTGATGAAGGAGAATGAAAAAAAATCAATAGGACTTAAAACAAGATTAACTGATGGAAATGGCATGAAAGGCTTAATGAATTTACCACTGAGAAAAGAGAGATAATGAATGCACCTTGTTAATAGAAACTCTTCCAGGGCTCCAGAGTGCATAGGTAGCTCTTCTATTCTTTGGAGTCTGGAAATCTTATCAAAGGAAAAGACAAAATACACAAGAACTAATGAAACACACGTATGTTTACACACAACCAGAGTTTGTCCCAGAACCCACAAGGTAGAAGAAGAGAACTGACTCTAAAAGTTACCCTCTGACTTGTATGTATACACACAGTCCAGACATGCCCTCATGTATACACTAGGGCAGTCACTAGATAACGGTTAAAGACAGATTTTGGTGAAAGTCTAATTTATAGAGTTTAGCCAATCTTCCACCAGGCCACTATATAATTAGCTTTGGGAGAAAGGCTAATTTCTTTACCTTCACCTTTCTCAGTCACCTGGAGTTATCTCTACAACCTCCCTGGATTCCCTGGTAAACTTCCTGTTGGGGCTTCAACAAATAATTGCTCTGCTTTTGAACAATCAGCACTGTATAGAGGACATTGAGATCTTATTTTATGTACATTTGTGAGCCTGGGTGTATATATTTTTATCACATACATGCCAATGCCCAAGGAGTTAGACAAGAGCATTGAATCCACTGGAGTTACAGATGGTTGTGAGCCTCCCAATGTGGGTACTCAGAACCAAACTTGGGTCCTTTGCAAAAGCAGTACATACTATTAACCACTGAGCCATCTCTCCAGCCCTATGGCGACCTTTAAAAACCTTCAAAACCACACTATCCCAATGACTTATGATGACAGAATCTTCTTTCCTACAGTTTTTCACCATAAGAGCAGAGAAAATTATTCATAAAAATGATATATTTGCTTAGAATCCATTTGTCTCCTCCCATAAGATTATGCACTGATCTTTGAAGAAAACAAAGCCAAGTGCTAAGCCTCTTTACTTCTGAAATCCAGGCTCTCATACTCTAGAATAAATGATCAGTTATCCAGCACACTGTCCCTCCAGGGACAGCACTACATGGTTGTCTATACTGATGTGGCCTAACCTGGCTCTAGAGCAGTCCCCACCATGATGTTCAGAGAAGGTGTGGAAAAGAGCAACTGAAAAAGTATTTTCCACAGGGAGCTGAAGTCATGTTTTCTGTCTTTGCCTTAATGGGTTAATGAGCTATGCTGCTTCCACTTCCTCTGGAAGTAAGATGAGGAGTGTCCCAAATGAAAGATTACTTGCAGAGATCCTGGACAAGCCTCCACAGAATGACCCAGTCAAAATGTCTATCAGGCTTCAGCATGCCTGTAAGAAATTCTTCTGAGCTCCCTTCACCGGACAACCAAAGCCCAAGACTTCCCATGCCGTATAGCCCTTTTCCTAGCTGCCCCCTTTCAACCCCATGCCCCTCCTCCTAGGCCTTCTAGACCTCAGACTTTCCAACCTGCAGAACCCTACACTAACAAACATGTTTGCCTTAGAAATCATCAAGACACGGGCGTCAGCTACAACAGTGAAAAATGGACTTTCACCAGCCACATCAGCTATGTTAGCTGGCAACCATAACCCTCTGCAGCCCCTGGACCCAGTGACCTAGGGAAGGGGTTCTTAACCTATAGGTCACAACCCCTTTAATAAGACCATACTGTGCATCACATATTGACATCATGAGTCATAACAGTAGCAAAATTACAGTTATAAAGTAGCAACAAACATAATTTTATGGTTGGGGGGCACCACAACATAAAGACCTATATTAAAGGGTCTTTATAGCATTAGGAGGGTTGAGAAGCACTGCTCTAGAGATGAATGCTTCTGAGACCTCTGCAGAAGGAACAGTCTGGCTGTGATACTTATTCTTCTACTAGTCTAGCTCTTGCCACTGCTGACTGTGGAAACTGGGTTCCTCTGTTTCATAAGTAGGAAACCCATGCCCTTGGTGTGAGGATGTGATTTCTGTGGCTGCTGAGGATGTTCAGAATGAGAAAGGGGAGTCTGTTAAGCTGGCAAGAGGAGCACATGGCACCCTTCACCCTGTCTGCTTCCCAGGCACCATACACTGTATGTCTTACCCTCAATTCTTTTGAGAGATTCAGAGCCCCCTGCAAAAGGGTTCCTCCTACCAGGGTCTTCCTGTCCTTGGTGGGCTCCTGGTCAACCTCTGTAAACTTTGACCTTACCAGTTTTCCTCCCATTTTGTCTTCACACAGACCCTTCAGGATGGGCTCCTACTGTAGGAGAAGATTACAGGAATTATCTGAGCCACCAGCCCACAACCAGTTAAGTGGCAGAGCGGGCTCAGGATTCGAAATTAATCAAGAAGCAAAATGTCAAGTGTATAAGCATGAAAAACCTCTCAATTCTGCTAGCATCTCGTAACACAGCTCTAACAGACAAAGACATACACACAGGATGTTCATCTTGGCACTATCTGTAATTGTGAAAAATTGCCCGTAACCTAAATATCAACACAAGTAATGAAAACCCGCACATAATGATGTATTAGGCAGTCATTAGGACTGGAATGCAGAGCGTGCTTGTTTTCGTGTAAATTTGTCTAACGCATTTCATTGAATGAAAAAGACAAATTAGAGAACAAGTCAGCTATTACCATTCTCCAGAAGATAGCACCAAGAATCTCCCGTGCTGCATTACCAACGTTTCAGCACGTTTGACGGTACACAAGCATAGACCCTGAAAGGAAAGAGACATGGTCTGGGTACCAAAACAAGAACCGACTACACGGTGTTCTGCAAATTCCTCTTCTGTCAATTGGAGGCATCTGTTCCATTCGACTCACATCTAAGTTGTTTGAAATGGCCACCCTGGGCTTCATTTATCTGCTTTCTTATTTAGTCTATGCAATTTGAAGTATTTTCCATCGCATTAGGAACCCCTCACGGTGCTACAATCTATTGTCAAGTAGCTTAATATTTTAGTTTATTTCCAAATAGTTTGGTATTATGTCAGTATTCCTTTCTCAAGGGTTTTTTTTTTTTATGTACAAATATTTCTGTGGCAACTGTTTTATCCAGATGTGTGACTCTGCCTAGTCTTACCTCTTGTGATAAATTCTTATCACCTCGGTTACTTGGCGAGAGAGTAAGCAGGTCTTTAATGCTGATGTACTCATCCTCTGAACATCTTAACCGTACACATCTGATCAATAAGCTAATATTGACATTTCACTGTACACCAGTGGGAACATTGAACTGCAGAATATGGGTTGCCTGGTAAAGGAGAGGAACGAAGCCACTATGCCACCGGCACAAACTACGTACTTGCCATGGCTCAAAGACCATCAAATACTTCCTCTCTAAAACTATTAACTCACAGGCAACAGCAGGGCAGGTATCCAAAATACTTTTCACTGATGAGATAAGGCTCATGATGTCTCCATTCTACAGCAAAGAATCCTAGGGACCATATGACCTACTCAGATCCCTCATACTGTCAACAACAGGGCTCCTACCCAGAGGCCAATACATCCACTGGGATGGCAGGAAAGAGCCTGGTGTAGGAGATGAGGCAAGGCTCCTTTGTAGCCCTGCTATCTCGTGATAGAAGTCTAAGATGAGAGTGAGGAAAGCAAGAACATCCAAACCATGTTGAGAGGTGAGGAAGGAGGAAGAGAAAGACAGACACACAGAGAGACAGGGAGAGACAGAGAGAGACCCTGGCCATGGAGCTGAGCTTCCCATCCTTCTGCTAAAGAGGCAAATAGATCTTCTGAAATTGCACATCTCTCTCCATATTACAGATCACTCTTTATCCCCCATGTGCTGTGTAAGCATCCTTTGCTCTGGACCGCTGGCTGGGCAGTATCAATCATTTTGACAAATTATGTGAGGCTGTCTGGCTTCTGGCTCACTCACTTTTGCCAGAAGAGAATGGGGCTCTTGATAAACAACCATGAGCAGGAGGAGTCACTTGATTGGGGGTTAGGAACCTGTGCAGCTGAGCCAGCTCTACTGACCAGAGGTGTCATGTGTAAATCCTAGGGACCACAGGACTGGCACAGATCCCTGACACTGTCAACAGCAGGGCTCCTACCCTGCTAGTAGGATTGAGATTCAGATTCGGCACCAGGAGCTTGGATCTGGCCTAATCCAATGGCAGTGTAGATATCTCCCACACCAGTTACTATTTACCACTCTCCATGGTGCTCAAATGTATGAAATGGAAAACCCAGACAGGAATGATTCACAAGTTTTTAGTCCCAAGCTGTTCTGAGTAGCCTCATGAAATCATACACCCTTGTGCCCAGGACATAGACCATCCAATGCCCACCCTGTTCACACTGATATCTATCACCCACCCATTAGTTAACTGATATCCATCCTGGTTATCAGACCCACAGATGGGGCACACCCTGCTTATGTTCAGCTAGTCCTTATTTTTTACTTTATTGGTCACCCGAATCTGAAAGTTGTGATGCAAGTCATTTGACTGTTAAACAGAAGCTATGAAGGGTTTCCTTAAAGAAAACCCTGAGAATTCTTGATTTTATACAAAAAGCAGGCTAAATTAGCTGAGGTCTATAAGGCTGAGTCATGTATCAATGCAACTAAGGAAGAAAGATTTATACTAGCTGTATTGCTGCATCTCAAAATACAAAGTTATTAAGGATATAAACAGAGAGAACAAGACAAAGTATATAGAAAGACAGTACAGAAAGAGATGCAGAAAGACTGCATACTGCTTAGCTTTCGGGACAGTATATCATTACAATTGCTCTATTTTATTGGTTATTTTGAATATTTTGCTATATATAATTGATAAATTAGACTCCATTCTAAGGATCTATGGGTGGGTTCAGTACATATCTATAGGGCTCAGCACTGTATGTGGCTCACACATCACTGTAGCTCTTGAAATGAACCTCCCATGGGTAAAGGGAAAGAAAGCATGAAACCCATAGAAATCAGCACATGCCACAAATCAGCCTTTCCCCACAGATGATGTTAAATATCTATTAGTAGTGTGAGCCCCACCAATCCTTAGTCAGCAGCTAGTAGCCCTGGAAAACAAACCCGTTTTGCCCAAGGTGGGAAAATGATGTTGGAAGGAGCCTGTAATATGTACCAACCCAGAAACATTTGCTCCTGGAAGCTGAAAATGGAATCCTCATTTGTACGTGAGCAAATAGGTCATGGTAGAAAGGCCAAGGCCTGGAGGCTATTTCTTCACCAATGCCAAGTGACACTGGCACTCAGTTTACCAGTTTTCCACCTTCTTCCTCCCCATGATCTCTTCTAGCACCCCTATTCCTAGTGTGACACACAGCCCTCCTCTGCTCTCTGTTACACTAATTTACCACACCCTCAAGCTCCTGCAAGACAGAAAACCTCAGGAAGCCATACAATTGGGGCTCCAGATCCCTGTCTCAGTGTCACCTCCTTTATGAGAGAAGAAGATGTCTGCCTCAGAGTCAGACTTCACATGCAAGGGAAGCGTGGCCATTGACCCCTGGGGCATCTTCTCTAAGCATCAGGAAGTCTCATCATCTGAAGTTCCCTATGAGTAAGGATGATCAGATTGCTACCTTTTGCTGCTGGGGCAGCAAGCGATGATATCACCTGTTGCAGTATAGGAAATGCATACCTGTAGGTCAGGAACTCAGAACCCTAACATGACCACTGTCTCCAGAGGGTCCTATCAGATGGTACTAGCCAATATAGCCTCCTCTTCTTTTCCCAGTTGAAGTAAACACTATCTGCCATTCTATTTTCTTGTCATGATTTTGATGCTGTTCTCTGAAGTCAACTTTAATTTTTTTTTTAATTTTTGAGTAAGTTTAGTTGAATTTATAATTTCACTTGGTTGCTGTTGTCATGGGTGAGGAAAGTTTGCCTAACTCACCACACAGGGTTTGATCCTGGGTGCTGGAAGTATCTTGACTTGTCTTTCAAATGAAAGGTTATTTCCAAACTCTCATTTATTAGCTATTGATCCATCTATCCATCCTGTGTTAGGACCAGAGCATAGGACTACTGAGACTCTAGATAACAGCAGGGGTCTTTATATAAATTTAAATGACCTTAGTTCTACAAGATAATGAAGATACAACATAACAAAAGTATATTTCAAGAGATAGCCTCCAAAGTGGCAATGTGTGCAGATCCAGAGGGACACCCTATGTATACCTGGGGGCACAAGGAAGGCTCCAATTGCACTGAATCTCCACAGATCTGCTTTTGCCACTGCTATATGCCCATTCCATCTCTCCTGATCACTTTTCCATAGGCAAGTAGTCTGGCTCTCGTTTATATATGAAAACCTCTCCTAGATCACTCGGCCAGCCTCTTTTCCATATTTTAATGTCTGCTCCTTCAGTTGCTACTTGCTCATTCTCCAAAGACATTTCATTTGGTCCTTTTTGTTACACTCTTAAAAAGCACATAGCAATGTCTGAAATGAATCAAAAACATATTGTCACTTCCTTTTTCGGTGTTTGTGTGCAATACTGGAGATTGAAACCAGGGTTTTGCCGGAGCGAGGGAAGGACCTTACTGCCGACCTTATTTCCCCAGGCCTCTTTGACTTTGTTATTCTGAGACAGGGTCTCAGTAAGGTTTCCAGACTTGCCTTGAACTCAGTCTGGTCTGAAGCTCAAGTGGCCTTGAACTTGTAGTCCCCCTGCTTGAGCTTGAGACTATAGGTTTGTGCCACCAAGCCCGGCTGTAAGTTTGAAATGAGAAAACTCAGATTTCTTTTAGCTCTGAACAGGCTCACATTATGCTTGGATTTTAGACAGCTTGGCTGGTTCCCAATTCTCAGCAGACTTGCACTGCATCCTATCCCACTCTCCCTTGCTGTTCCAGTTTTTCTTCTTTGGTCCTTACTGCCCATGTTGTGAATAACATGCCTTGCTTGTGTAGATGCTGGGGACTGAGGCCACAGAGAAGGAGACTGGACCAGAGAAGCTTTGGGAAGATCTGTGTCTAGGGGCTTTTTTTTTTCTATCTCTGGACTAAATGGCAATGTTTATTACATTCATAGATACAGTACCCTGTGATCCTGTTCCATGTACATCCTAAGCCTTCACATCGCTGGCTGGTTCTGAGCCATGGGCCAACCACTCTATCTTAGGTACTCTCCTCCCAACAAAGGGCAAATCCCCACCTCTATCCCTGGGCAGGAGGAAGGTATCCCCTCCAAGGACCTGGCCTCTTCAAGCCATGTATATTTAAGGTCCCCAGGATAAACCTTGGACCAGGGATACCTAGGGTCCTCTCGCCTGGCAGGAGTGCCTTCCCATGCCTTCAGGTTCAGGCCATGCCACATAGAATATACAAGATGGGAATTACTGTGGATGACTGTGCATGCCCAAAGCCTTAGCGTCTGACCTCTGGGTGGATCTAGGATCTGAGTAAAGAGATCAGACTCTCAAACCCTGTATACCTCTTCCACTGACTATTGGCTTATCTTTAACCATGTAATAATGTCTAATTTTGTGTCCTAAAATTAACCTAATGTTTAACTTATTGATGCCATACAGTCCTATTAGGGATGGACTCAGCAAGGTGTTCTTGCTAAAGTGATTCATGTGACCAGTTGTTTGCCAATCAGTGACTCTTCACTTCGAGCAAGCTGGAAGCCAGTTAGGGAGGCAAAGGTTAAATCAGGTCTCATCACCCAGAAAGCTAACTCAAGCTTGTTACATGGTTGTAAGGTTGCAAGACCCCCAAGCCAGTAAACCCCTACCATATGTCTGTCTATGTGATGTCAGCTAATATTATGAGCAAGGTACGGAGTCAACTGAGACTCCAGGAGACATAAAAATAGCTCATATTGAATCTACATAGACTGGGGGACCATGGATTCAAAGAAAGGAGAAATTCTCCACCTCATTTGTGAACTACCACACTGGGATACTATTGACTTGCCAGGAGCCAGACATTCAGACAGAATAAAGTGACAGACTGGTTTCTGAGCTGGTAATGAAGCCAGCAAGCCTCATCACATTCTGGCAGTCCCTACCTGGGGAAGACTGTCACCAGAACAGTCAACTAAAAAAAAAAAAAAAAAAAAAGTCAAACGGAGATTCCAGTTCTTACCACAGAACAGCAAACCAAAGTTTCTTGCTATGGTTTCAAAAAT
This sequence comes from Mus caroli, assembly GCF_978045245.1. Taxonomy (NCBI): domain Eukaryota; kingdom Metazoa; phylum Chordata; class Mammalia; order Rodentia; family Muridae; genus Mus; species Mus caroli. Next base: position 31,691,016 of record NW_028227271.1, on the reverse strand, counting down.
ACATATCAAAGCCTTTAGGAATTGCCTTTGGGGGTGCTTACAACTGCAACCAACTCTAGCTCCAGGGGAAACACCCTTTTTTTGGCTTCCATCAATACATGAACTCACATGTATAAGCATGCCTGTGCACACACACACACACACATACACACACACACACACACACACACACACACACACTCACTCGCACACACATACCCAGGATTAATAATAAAACAAATCTCTTAAAAGGAATTTGCCTTATACATGAAGTTCTGTGCAGTTTCCTCTTAATCCACATCTATGTGTTCTTGGAGTCATTCTGTGGGTTAAGAGCAATCAGATCATTCTATCGGTGGGAAAATGGAAGCATGCAATAGTTGTAAAGATTGCCCTCTAGACTCATACTCAGCATGTGTGCTATGCTGTTTGATCCCACATGCATATTCCGTTTTGGAATGGATGTGGAGGAAGCTCACAGCAGCTAGAAGGCGGTGGCCACAACTTCCATCTGGGTGCTAGCCTGTTGCAAAATCATGGGAAATGGAGTGGCCACACAACCAGATGCCACAGTTAAGGTGTGTCCAGCTGTCACAGTGTATCTCCATAGAGTTTCCCCATCTTGCCTGTTTGGGAATAAGTAACGAAAAAGGATGAGCAAGATTTAAAAAATGCATTTCAAAAAAGTTATTCAGAATATGTGCAAACATGATGTGTAACCTCCCAGTCCAGAGGGATTATCAGAAAAAGAAAGAGACAAATACAACCACATAGGTAGCACCGACCTCCCCTCACAAGTGAGTTTGGGACTAGCGAGATGAGCATCCAAGTAGCATCAAGGAGTCACAGGAGCACTGAGGACTGGGAGGGTCAGGGACAGAGGTACTAGCAGAATGGTAAGCCTCTCAGAGGAAGGTGCACTATTGTTGTATTGTAGAAGTTGGGAAAGGTGGACCACTACTCTTGACTTCAGCCTTTCTCCCTGTAATTCTGTCAAAACAAAGTCCCCCAGTCAAGGTTCCTTTTGTCCTGTTTGTAATTCCACTGATCCCTTTGTATAATTGAGCTTGTAACTTTCACCTGAAAACAACCCCTTATTTTAATAGAGAAATCAAAGCTCAAAGCTTAGAGCCAGCACTGAGCTGTAATGGAGCACAGCACATGAATATGAAAATGCTTTGCACAAGTGCTTGAAAATGCTTTCCTTCAAGGCCCCCTGTTTCTACAGGATGTCTTAGAAAGTATTTTAGCCTTCAGAATTCTGTCCCTCATCTGAGCCACATCCTGGAGGATCTCTATTATCATCTGCCAATGGCTCACTCACTGCCTAGTTACCTCATCCAGCATTTTCTTGTATCTATAATATCTGTGACCATGAATCTGCCCAGGAAGAGGGAACACTATAAAACTACCACAAGCCAGTTCATTATCAAGTAGTATGCAGAGCTAGACTAAGCTCAGGCTTTGATGTCAACTTGGCCTGCTTTTGTATATTCCATTTTACCATCAACTGTTTTGAAGTGGCACCTATGATTCAGAAAGGTACCTTCCACCTCTGAGCCCCTTTGTCCTCACATTCAAAAATGGGTCCTCTACTTTCTTTTCTTTTCTTTTTGTCTTCCTATACTTTATTTTTCAATAATTTATTTATTCACTTTATATTCTGATTGCAGACCCCTCCCACCTCTCCTCCCAGTCCCACCCTGACAACCTCCCATCCCCATTACTACCACGCCTTCTCCTCAGAGAAGATGAAGTCCCCATCAGGTTGAAGCAGGACTAAGCACATCTTCTTCCACTGAGGCCAGACAAGGTTGCCCAGCTAGGGGAAGAGGATATAAAGGTAGGCAACAGAGTCAGAGACAGTCCCCACTTTAATGGTTAGGAAACCTACATGAAGAGCAAACTGTGTATCTGCTACAAATGTGTAGGGGGCCTAAGTCCAGCCCATGCATACTCTTTGGTTGGTTCAGTCTCTGTGAGTCCCCATGGGACTAGGTTACTGTGAAGGTTTTCTTGTGGTGTCCTTGATCACTCCATCTCCCTCAATTCTTCTCCCGACTTTTCCACAAGATTACCCAAGTTCTACCTAATGTTTGGCTGTAGGTCTCTGCATATATTTCCATCTGCTGCTGGATCAAGCCTCTCAGAAGCCAGGTATGCTAGCCTCCTGTCTGCAAGCATAGTAGAGTATCATTAAAAGTGTCGGGATTGGCTCTCTCCCATGGGATATGTCTCAAGTTGGACCAGTCATTGGTTGGCCATTCCCTCAACCTCTGCTTCATCTTTATCACTGCATGTCTTGTAGGCAGGACAAATTTTTGGGTAAAGGTTTTCTGGGTGGGTTGGAGCCCACTTCCCTCCAACTGGAAGTCCCACATGGCTAAAAAGAGACTGTACTTTCAGTCTCCATGTCCCCACTTGCTAGGAGTCTCGGCTAATATCATGCCCATAAACTCTGGGACATCTCTCCAGTCCCAAGTCTCCAGCACATCCCAGGGATGCAACCCCACCAATTTTCATTCTCTTTTCCTCCTAGTGGTCTCTCCCACCCTGCAACCACCACTCCACTCTCCCCTCACCTGACCTTCACTTCAGTTTCCCTTCCCATCCTCTATCCAGTTCCATCCCTTCATCCACCTCTAATATCTACTTATTCCCTCTCTGAATGAGATTAAAGCATCCTCCCTTAGCCCTTCTTGTTACTTAGCTCTTTGTGTCTGAATTGTAGTGAAAGTAACCTGTATTTTATGGCTACTAGTTTAAGTGCTTGTCAGCCATTAGAGATTCTTCTCTTGAAAATTCTCTGTTTAGCACTGCACCCCATTTTAATAGGGTTATTTGATTTGTTGGTATCTAATTTCTTGAGTTCTTTATATGTTTTAGATAGTCATCTGTCAGATGTAGGGTTGGTAAAGATTTTTTTCCCATTCTATAAGCACCCATTTTGTCCTATTGATGGTGTCCTTAGCCTTACAGGAGCTCTTAAGTGCTTGAGGTTCCATTCATTAATTGTTCATCTTAATGTCTGAGCTGTTAGTGTTCTGTTCAGGAAGTTGTCTCCTGTGACAATGTGTTCAAGGCAGTTCCACACTTACTATTAGATTTAGTGTCTCTGGCTTTATGTTAAGGCCTTTGGTCCACTTGGACTTGAGTTTCATGCAGAGTGATAAATATGGATCTATTTGCATTCTTTTACATGCAGACAACCAGTTAGATCAGCATCATTTGTTGAAGATGCTTTCCCTCCATTGTATGATTTTGGTTTCTTCATCAAAAATCAAGTGTCTGCAGGCTTGTGGGTTCATTTTTGGGTCTTTTATTTGATTCCATTGATGAACCTGTCTGTTTCAATACCAATATCATACAGTTTTTACTACTATTGCTCTGTAGTATAGTTTGAAATCAGGGATGCTGATACCTCCAGAAGTTCTTTTGTTATACAGGATTGTTTTAGCTATCCTGCTTTTTTGTTTTTCCCATATGAAGTTGAGAAGTGCTTTTTCAAGGTCTGTAAACAATTATGTTGGAATTTTGATGGGAACTGCATTGTATCTATAAATTGCTTTTGGTAGAATGACCATTTTTACTATATTACTCCTACTGTTCCACGAGCATGGGAGATCTTTCCATCTTCTGATATCTTCTTCATTTGCTTTCTTCAGAGAGTTGATGATTTTGTCATACAGGTCTTTCATTTTCTTGGTTAGAGTTACACCAAGATATTTTACACTACCTGTGGCTATTTTGAAGTGTGTTGTTTCTCTAATTTCTTTCTCACCCCATTTATCATTTGCATAAAGGAAGGCTGGTGATTTGGTTTTTAGTTAATTTTGTATCCAGCCACTTTGCTGGAGGTGTTTATTAGCTGTAGGGTTTCCCTGGTAGAATTTCTGGGTCATTTATGTATACTATCAAATCATATTAAACAGTACTTTGACTTCTTCCTTTCCAATTTGTATCACCTTGATCTGCTCTAATTGTCTCATTGCTCTAGCTGGAACTTCAAGTATTATGTTAAATAGATACAGAGAGGGACAGCCTAGTCTTGTCTCTGATTTTAGAGGCATTGCTTTAAGTTTCTCTCCATTTGATGTTGACTATTGGCTTGCTGTATATTGCCTTTACTGTGCCTTGTATAATAACTAATCTCTCCAAGATTTTTAACATCAAGGGATGATTAAATTGATTGATTTGCATATAGTGAACCATCTCTGCACCCATGGGATGAATCCTACTTGACCATGGTGGATAATGTTTTTGATGTTTTCTTGGATTTGGTTTGTGAGTATTTTATTGAGTATTTTTTTATTAATGTTCATAAGGGGGATTGGTCTGCAATTTTCTTTCTTTATTGAGACTTTGTGTGGATTAGGTATCAGGATGACTGTGCCCTCATAGAATGAGTTTGTCAATGTTCCTGCTGTTTCTGTTTTGTGGGATAATTTGAGGAGTATTAGTATTAGCTTTTCATTGAAAGTCTGGTAGAATTTTGTGCTAAAACCATCTGACCCTAGCCTTTTGTGGTTGGGAGAATTTTAATGACCCATTCTATTTCTTTATGTGTTAGAGAATTGTTTAAATTGTTTACCTGATCTTGGTTTTACTTTGTAAAATGGTATCTATCAAGAAAATAGCCCATTTTGTTTCGATTTCCCAATTTTGTGGAATATAGACTTTTGGAGTAAGATCTAATGATTCTTTGGACTTTCTCAGTGTTTGTTATATTCCTCTTTTCATTTCTGATTTTGTCCATTTAGATACTGCCTCTCTCCCTTTTAGTTAGTTTGACTAAGGGTTTGTGAATCTTGTTTTCTCAAAGAACCAGCTCTTGATTTTGTTCTTTGTATTGTCTTTTTGTTTCTAATTTATTGATTTCTGCCCCTAGTTTGATTATTTCCAGCCATCTACTACTCTTGGGTGTATTTGATTATTTTTATTCTAGAACTTTCTGGTGTGGTTTTAAGTTGCTAGTATGAGGTCCCTCTGATTTCTTTATGAAGACACTTAAGTCATGAACTTTCCTCTTAGCAGTGTTTTCTTTGTGTCCCATAAGTTAGACTATGTTGTGTCTTCATTTTCATTGAATTCTAGAAAGTCTTTAATTTCTTTCTTTATTTCTTCCCTGACCCAGTGGTCATTGAGTAGGGAGTTGTTCAGTTTCCACGAGTTTGTAGGCTTTCTGTTATTTCTGTTGTTGAATTCCAGCTTCAATCCATTCTGATCTGATAAGATACAAGGGGTTATTTCAAAGTTGTTGTATCTGTTGAGGCTTTCTTGGTGACTAAGTCTTTGGTCAATTTTGGAGGATTCCATGTAGTGCTAAGAAGGAGGTATATCCTTTTATGTTTGGGTAAAATGTTCTGTAGGTATCTGTTAGGTTCATTTGATTCATATTGTGGGTTAGTTTCATTATTTCTCTTAGTTTCTGTCACAATAACTTGCTGATTGGTGAGACTGGGTTGTTGAACTCTCCTACTATCAATGTGTGGGGTTTGATATATGATTTAAGCATTAGCAATGTTTTTTTTTTTTTTTTTACAAATGTGGGTGCCCTTGTATTTGGGGCATAGATGTTCAGAATATCATCTTGCTAAATTTTTCCTTTGATGAGTATGAAGTGTCCTTCCCTGTCTCTTTTAATTAATTTTGGTTAGAAGCCTATTTTATTAATATTAGAATGGCTATTCTAGCTTCTTCACCTCTGCTGGCTGTGTCCCCAGACGGACGTGAATGTTCCTGGTGTCCTGCACACCTCCCCGGGGTAGGCAAGCAGAGCCGTGGGTCAGTGGATGGAGGTCAGAAGACAACAGGCAGATCATCTCTGCTGGCTGTGTCCCAAGTGGACCCGGCAGGCAGTGGATTGGTGGGGCAGGGATCTAACCTAACTGTTCCTGGAATCCTGCAGGCCTCCTCAGAAAGACAGGCAGAGCTGTGGTCCAGAAAATGGAGGTCAGGGGACAGTGTGCAAAAGGTCCTCTACTTTCTTTCCAATGGGAATGCATGAAAGATACATGAAAGAGAATGGGCAAGCGGCTGATACGGTCACAGCTATATGAAAATCCCCAATGATGAGCTCCCTCCCTTGTTGGAAAAACAAAGCAAAACAAAACAAAACAAAACAAAAAACTCATTATAGGAAAGAGAAATGTCTAGTGATCAGCTGACAAAGGAACATATTAGAGGAGAAAGCCAGGGCTAGAGGCAGAAAGCCACACAATGCATCATGATTAATGGAACCACACACAGGGCACCAAAACATGTTTCTTTTTTTAATTTATTGATTAATTTGACAATTTCACTTATGTATTTAATATACTCTGGTTACTCTCTTCCAATGTATCCTTTCATATCTTCCTCCCTCTAGTGCCTACTAACCCCTTCCTTTCTCCCTACCTGTCCCTTCCTCAGGTTAATGACTCTGGGGTTTGTTCTGTGACCCATTCAGTTTAACTCAGACCATCTTTGCAGCCATTGAATTTGGACTATCCATTGAAGCTTGTTGGAATCATGAAGGGGCATATAGCTTAAGGCAGTGACTTCCTGTCTCTCTGAATCTATCAGTTAAGAAAAAGTTCAGCAACAAGGGATAGGGCCCTACTTAGCCATCATAGCTATTTATTGGCTAGTGGTGTCAGGAGATATTAGAAGGGAGACCTAGAGTTCAAGTCTGGCTTTCAAAGGGCCAAGATCAGGGCTCTTCAGGCAGAATGACCGGAGACTGCAAGTCTAGACAATGGGCTGAGGCATGGAAGGGAGGGAAGTGTGTGGGAGGGGAGGAAGAAATAGGAACCACCAGTACGACTCAGATCAGTCCTGGATCCCAGGTCTTTGGTGTGGTTTTGGTACTGGAAAGCAAAGCATTGGGAGAAGCTAAGTAGCCTTCCTGGAGATCACAAGTCCAAGACTACATTGAGAACAGAGGGCCAGTGTTTGAAATAACAGTGTCCTACACAGAGAACCATCTGAAATGTAATGAGCTACAGGCACTGCTAGCACAACTCAATGACAGTGGGCTCAGAGACCAGCCTATGTACTTCTGAGCTCTGTGGGATGATGGGGGGTGAGGGGATTATAACCCAATGTGCAGGTAGAGGGGGTGAACTGTGCCTCTTGATCCTTTCTCCTGGTGAAGTCAGTGGCTTTGGAGATGTCCTGATGGGCTCTGATGCTGCTAATATGATGCTGGTATCATTAATCTGACAGTGATTTCCCCAGCAGACTGCTCTCCTCCCAAGTAAACCCAGCTCCCTGTGGAGACCCTGAGGCAACAAATGTGTGAGACAGGAGTCTGGGTGAAGTCAAACTTCAGAAGGCTGGGACTCCTTTTCATTCCAGAAGGATTGAGAAAATGGTTCTTATTTATCCTTCTGCCATGTCACTTGGGAAGAATTTGGGAAATTTGTAGGCACAGACAATAAGCTTAGTATCAAAGGGAGATTGGCATTCCCAGCTGTGGTGAACAATTAGCAATTCTCTATTCTGGGCTGTGTTTATCCTTTCATTGCGATGCAGAATCACTGTTTCCTTGAGAAAGCCTGTGTGTCTTAATTAGATTTGACTTGGTAAATCTTGCCTTTTCCCCTTAGAGACCATGCAAATAGCTGCCCCATACCTGATGGCAGATTAACCCCAATCTTGGCTTTATGCAAAAAGGTCCAGGAAATTCGATTGAAGACATTGAAACATTATCATAGATTTCCCCAAGAACAGGAACCAAGGGGATTTTAACCATCACTAAGTCTAGCTACTTTCTTAGCATCTAACCTGCGGGAGGTGCCGGTGGGTTCTGCCTCCTCTATACAATTCCCTTCGAGACCACTCCCTGCTAGGCTTGAAAACTGTGGCTTCCCAGGGGAAGCTTTCTCTGCTATTATGGTTCATATCTCACTTGGTCTGCAGCAAGTGTCTCTCCTTCCACTGCCCCACAGTTGTTTCACTTTTCGCTGCTTCTTCAATTCCCCAGTCAAGAAAACTGAAAAACTTATAATGCTTGTGACCATATTATGGGGTTAAAATGATAACTGCAGTGAATGGTATACTTTTGGCATATGGTGACTTCTCTGTGTTCACGGTGCCATCATTGGCAGCATCTTCATGTTCACCTCCTACTTCAACATCATTATCATTGCCTGGAGAGTAGTCATAAGCCTAGCACCTCTACATGTTCTCATAGGTGTTGCCCTCATTGCCTTACTGCTGAAATCCTCTTTGACCAATCACTCACATCCCTGCCTCTTGGATCTCCCTCTATAAACATAAAGCACAATGGTGTCTTTCTTGCCCGTTCCTGATCCAGGGCAGGAGTGGAGACAGTGTCAGTCTCCCCGTCACTGTGAGCTGCTCTATGGTAATAGCTTCCTGGCCTCAGCTTGCCTTCATGACTTAGGGCACTACACTTAGAAATATCATTGATGTTTTGATATATTCTTCATCCTCTCTGCATAATGGCCACTTGGTGATGGTGATGGTGGTGGTAGTGGTGGTGGTGGTAATGGTGACAGAGATGCCATTGTGTCCAGGAAAGATGCCTTGAGAAGAGAAATGGATAAGCTGCTTAATTCAAAGCTTCTGTAAAGCAAGAATCCACCTGATATTCTCTACCAGGTACTTTCCCAAGGGTGTACTGATTGATCTTGCTGTCAACTTTACACAACGTAGAGCCCCACGAGGAGGAAACGTCAACTGAAGAATTTCCCAGATCAGACTGGCCTGTGGCCATGTCTATGAGAAATCGTCTTGATTGAAATTTGATGTAGGAGGGCCTTGGCCCAAGGTGGATGATATCACCCCTGGACAGGTGGGTCCTGACCATAAAAGAAAGCTAGCTGAGCACCAGCCAGGGAACCAGCCAGTAAGCAGCTTTCCTCTGGGGTTTCTGCTTCAGTTTCTGTCCTGATTTCCCTAAGGATGCACTGTGATTTGGAAGTATATGCTGAAATCAATGTTTTCTAAAGCTTGAGTTGCTTTCAGTCGGTGCTTTATCACATCAACAGAAAAGCGAACTGAAACAACAGAGTAGCGGCTTTACAGTGGTGTCTCTCCCTGTGCCTACTATTCCAGCTATTTGCATAAAATCACTTAGATCTGGCTCTAGAATCTGCCTGGTTGACAGATATATGTTTGTGTTTAAGGCTTCATTGTCTCATCTTAAGGGGCCATAGTAGTGCCTGCCAAGTAGACAGCGAGATGGTTATCTTTTGACACAAAAGCAGGGTGAGTAGCTCTCATAGAACAACTCTTATGAAGAGACTTTTAAAGTCAGTCCAGGACGAGCACTCTCAGCAACTGCAGTGAAATCGCTGTCCTCTTGATTCATTCTGCTTGTAACCTCCTGCTCTAACAACCCACCAACATCTGAGTCCCCCTCGGGCATCACGTGGGTCCAGGCTGACAGCAGAGTCAGCAGCCATGCCAGCCATCTCTGACTTTGACATTTTCATGAAAAGTTTTCAGGCTGAATTCCTGACAGCTCCTCTGAATTAGCCACATTAGGACTCAAAGCCATATACAGGCTGTTTACTCTAAAAGCCTAGGCCACTGCCAGTGTACCAAGACCTGAACCTACAGAGTGCTCACGTGGTGGGGAACTGTCAAACATGCTGCCAATGACTGGGTTCAGATGAGGTGTTATTCTAATTCACCTGTCTTCAAAGAGGATGTGTGCAGCCAGCCATTCTCAGTAAGCAGGAAGTGTCTAGTTGGAAGATACTGCAGAGATAATGGTCTCTCTCTGTATCTCTCTCTCTTTCTCTCTCTCCCTCCCTCCCTCCCTCCCTCCCTCTCTCATTTTTCTCGTTTCTCATCAATCTTGGTCATTCTAGATCCTTCCTAGCCTTCATCCTGTGATCTCTAAACTTCATTTCTTGGGGTTATTGGGAAGTAAGAGAAAGAAGAAAAGAAGAAGATAAAGAAGATAAAAAGAGAAAGAGAGTGGGGAGATGAAAAGAACTTTCTGAATGCCCACAGATTTACACCTGCTCTTGATGTCCCCCCGAGACTTCCCACCTTCCTGAGGACAGGGCCCAGAACTCACAGGGCTTCAAACAAGTGTCTGCTACCCTTTGTGTAAAGACGTTACAGTCTGTGCCAGGAGACACCTCAGTAAAAGACAGCCTTTTTACACAGATCCGTCCATCATGCCCACCTCATGTACTGACTCCAGGCATGTATTCCATTTCTGAACACTGATAGGCAGCCCCAGGTGTGGCAATAGGAGGCCTTCCTATCTACCATCAAGAAGTATAGCCAACAAGCAACCTCTGGATCTCAGCTTCATCAGTAGTCACTTCAGCTGCAGAGAGACACTATATCTAAAGTCACAGCATTCTGAAGACCATGTGGATCTAGAAACAGAGAAAAACATTAAGACGCCAACAGTCCAGTCCACTCTCAAACACTAATGAATATTTAGTGCAGGGCTTCTGCTGGTCCACTAGGGTTCTATGGATATTTATTGTAATCGAACCTTCTCTTTATATCTGCTCTTATGCCTTCCCCTTCCGATCATATATGACAATCCCCAATAAACATCATAACACCAAAACTCCGGCATCTGCTTCTGTAAGCAAGCCTTTGCCTGATGTTACAGAGGGCAGACAGAGTGAGCCATGGAGGACGTTAAAATGGAAGGTAGCATGTTAGTGCACGAGACACATCTGTTACTTGAGACTCTAAAGAGGCTGCTGTTAGGTGACAAAGACGGTCTACAGAAAGACAGTAAGCAGATGGAAGCAGAAAGTAGCAGCTGAAAGCCAGCTATACACTACAAAGGCTACCCTGAAGTCAACTGTAACTTCTGAAACTGAGATGTCCATGTCCAAGAGTCAGAACAACTGACCCAAGAGTCAGAACAACTGAGCTCAAGAGACTGTGAAAGGCCTAAGCAAGCCAACTCTCATGAAAACCTGGGACCACAGCTCTTAGAAGGCTCTCACAGCTTTGTTCTGAACAAATGAGCATCACAAAGCTGCATCCTTAGCCCACCTTATCTTCCTATTAGAAAATAAACCTCTTCAGCTTTGGAAGGAAGTTGAGAGACCTGGACACACCCTGAGGGATCTCCCTACCCTTCCCTTCCCTGGCATTAGCATATGTTTAGGGTTAGAATACTTTATGATAAGGGTAGCTTCTAGAAGCCTGGAAAACATGACAACCCACACTGGGCAAAGCCACAGTGTCACCATGCAGCATTAGACCCTTGCCCAGGGTGACTGGTGGCAGAGGTCTGACAGGTGAATCAAAAAGAATCATAGTGAAAGCTATTAGGGGCTAAATTGTGTGACCATGTCTCGCCCATTCATGTGCTGAGTCATAACTACCAGAATGTGGCTGAGAGTTCAAGTTTGGATATACATGGTTATATACGTTTATATGTGTGTGCACTTGTATATAACTTAAATAATATGCAGCCTTACATTATATCTATGTCATTCCAGTTAACACCGTGTGCTGTCTTGACCTCTATCAGTGTCAAGAGTCAATGTTTTGATTTCTGGGGGATTTTTTTGGGTTTTTTTTTTTTTTTTTTTGGTTTTGTTTCGAAACAGGGTTTCTCTGTATAGCCCTGGCTGTCCTGGAGCTCACTTTGTAGACCAGGCTGGCCTCAAACTCAGAAATCTGCCTGCCTCTGCCTCCCAAGTGCTGGGATTAAAGGCGTGCACCACCACCACCCAGCTAATGTTTTGATTTCTTGTGAAAGCTTTGGTATTTGTCTCTTACACATAAGTTTAATGCTTCTTCAAGGATGATACAAGTCAAGGCCACTGGCTTTCCAAATGGTTATCTGGTTGTCTTTGCTGCCCTTATTGTAAAAACAAATGTTTCACCCATTGTGATGCTGGGATGCCCTCAAGACCAGGCAGAAGACGAATGGGTGTCTGTACATGCTAACTTTCAGTTTCTATATTTGATTCTCCTTCACCAGCACCCCATTGCCTTAACTGGTACAGATGTAAAATTGGTCTTACGCCAACACACAGAAAGTTCTTCACTATCCTTCAATGTTTGGTTTGACTTGGTTTACTGCAAGTCACCTGCATGCCCACATAGACAATTATTTGGACAGAGATTGCAATGAACTTCTCATTCTTGCTAGGGATTGACTGACGTGACCCTGTTTTCCAGCCATGGATTGGGTACCTCACATGTATGGAGAACTATTCTGGTTCTTTTGTTTAACATTGCAGCAGATCCCAATCTCAATTTGCATCCTGATGCATAAGCTCTGGTGGGAAGAGCTCAGGCTGCCACATAGCCACAGGAGACAATGGGGGCCAGACAGTAGGAGCTTGCCAACCAGCATCACATCCAAAGAATGATGCTGCTTGAAGGGATGCACCTGCCACAGAAATCCCTTCATCCTTGCCCAGGTTCTGGAGAGGCTCATGGGAAATAATGTGCCTATTAACAAACTCAGCAGCTGGAGATGTCAGTAAATGATGTTGAAAGAGGTAATGCAAGCAAGTCGAGTGTCAAATTCGATTCAGTTGACCACTATGCAACCTAACTCCCTAAAACTGGGATAAAGGATAAAAAGAGAACTTCAGTTTTTATATTCTCTGCACACTGACCAGTTGTAGATCTCTGTGTTAATTGTGATCTTTTGGAAGGAGGAGTTCCCATGATGAGGGTTAAGTGATGCACTGATCTACAAATATAGCAGTAACTCATTAGGAGTTATTTTCTTGACCATCACACCAAATGTTTAGGGAATCTTCATTGTAAGGGGAACAGAAAGAGTGTAAGAGCTAGAGGTAGTGGATAACTACAAAACCAAACAAAAACCCTACTGCTTTCTGGATACAATTTAGCAGTTTGTTATATGAACTCACAGCAGTTACGTTAACATGTACAAGGCTTATGTAAGCTCAAGCCAGACAAAAGCCCAGCATGAGGGGAGAGCTAAGCACAGAGTCCTGTTCCCAGCTGAAGAGCTATTGGTATTTGATAGCTGCTAGAAGAAAAAAAAGTCAGTTTTCTTCAATGATGTGACACCTGACATATTGACCATCTTCCAGGGTAAGCCCTACACCAAAGAGTGATTGGGTGACACAAAATGGACTTGAGAGAGAGAGAGAGAGAGAGAGAGAGAGAGAGAGAGAGAGAGAGAGAGAGAGAGAGAGAGAGAGAGAATATGTGAATAGAAACTTGAGTGGGGAGGAAGGAAGGTGTCAGTCTGGAGAACTTGGAATAGGGAATTAATATGTCCAAAATAGATTATACGACATTCTGAAAGAATTAACAAATATGATTATACAAACAATAGATCAGTGTGAAGCATTGTATGCCCAGCCTGTGATAGCACCATCAGTCATTGTGCCTAGTGTATGACTTAGCCCTGTTTTGTCTCAGGTACAATTGCAATACGAACAGAAGCAGTTTTTGCCCTGTCCACAGCCATTCTTCCAGATCTACTATCCAACTTTGTAAAGAGCCTGCCGTGAGTTTCATTTAAACACAAAAGAGATACAGCATTGGGAGTTTCATTTAAACACAAAAGAGATACAGCATTGGGCCTTTAGAGACCAGCTTATTGTGTTGAGCATAATTGTTTGTCATATCCATCTGATGCAAATTATAGAATTCTTTTTTGGAAGCAAAATTGTGTATGTGTATATATATATATATATATATATATATATATGTATATATAATGAAAAGTAATACAAAAGGATTACTTCCTCTTAAGCACTGAGCCCTCTCTCCAGGCTCCTGAGATTCCAGTTTCAATATACCTGTATATTACACATATACATATATGTATACATATTATACATATGTCATAATTGTTTGACCCATTTTTCTGCAGTCTCCAGGTCATGAGACTATCTTCAGTCATCCCACACTGGACATGAGGATATAGACATCTAAGATCCTGCTTTCAAGATTTTATTTTATTTTTGATTCTGTGTACATGTGCATAGGAACAAGACCCCCATCAAGGAGAGAAGAGAATGCTATATTGCTGAAGTTGCAGGTGATTGTGTGCCACCCAACATGGGTCCCAAGAAATCAACTTAGGACCTCTGCAAAAGCATTATTACTTCCTCTCAACCACTAAGCCCTCTCTCCAGGCCTCTGAGATTCCTGATTCAATTCTAGTGACAATATAGCCAAAGTTGAAATGCTAGATCATGCAATAACTATATCTTTTTTGGTTTTTTGTTTTGTTTTTCTAGACAGGGTTTCTGTGTATAGCCCTGGCTGTCCTGGAACTCACTTTGTAGACCAGCAATAGCTGTATCTTAACTTTTAAAGAAAATTCCATACCATTTTTCACAATCGTTTCACTATTTTATAAGCTACTAATGGTGTCCATGTGTGTAAATTGCCCTACCTCCTCACCAACCTGTGTCCTTCTGGTTTTGTGTATGATCCTCTCATAGATGTGAGGGAATACCTGGTAGTTCTGATTTGCATTTCTTGATGATCACAGAAGTCTCCTATGTCCAGTAGCCATTCATATGCATTTTGAGAAGAACCTATTCTGACCCTATGCTTGTAAAAACTGGCTATTGAGGGCTTTGTTCCAACATTATTTTTTCTGTTAGTCAGAGACCTTCCTTACCTCTGCTGGATACTAACCCTTTTCAGACAGATGCTCTACAGATGTTTGCTCTCACACCCAAGCTTCACCTTTTCACTCTCATAATCATTTCCCTAGCAATGCAGAAGGGCTTGGGTCTGCAATAGCTCCCTTCTCTATCTTGGTTTTCTTGCCTGCGGTTTTGGTGATACATGTAAGAAGTCATTGGCAAGACCAGAAGGAAGATTGCCTCATACCTATGTATAAAGGACCTAAGTCGGGCAACTCATAACAGAAAGGATAGACTGGCAACTGCCAGGAGCTGGAGGGAGAAGGGGACTTGTTCATTTCAGGGTTGCAAGAAAACTAAGTTCTAGAGATCCAGTGTCTGCAGGGATGTCATGGCACTGGGCACTAAAGGACCTGTTAGACAGGCTGAGAGACAGACAAGCAGAACAGACAGACAGACAGACACACACAGACACACACAGACACACACACAGACACACACACAGACACACACACACACATACTAAACAACAGAAAATATAAACCAGTAATCAAGTCAGTCTCTTTTCCAGCCTCCATTGTTCTCCAGAACCAGACATCCCTACCTTTCCAGCCAAACGTTGGCTAAATACTTAGCTCCAGCCAGACTGCTTGCTATGCATGCCTGCCCTCAACCACACCACCCAGGGTTATTAGGTTCACGCTATGCAGCTGTCTCCCCAGTGAAGCCAGGGTCCCCAGCTCTGCAGGGAGTCTTCCCAGCACCTCAGCCCACCCAGGTCTCACTTGTCTGTCCTAACCAGCTGGCAATTAGCTATTCCATACCAAAGCTCCTCTACCCCGGTGGCAGAACATACATCTGTAATGTTACCTTGAGCCTTTACAGATTGTTCCCTAAACCAAAGTGAAAGCTCACGGAGGAGCCCTGTCAACTCCCAAAAGCTCTTCAATTCATCAGAAGCCGTCCTGTCCTACACTTGGATGCCACAAGAAAACTTAGAAAAAATCAGTTAGACTCAGCTTCCCTCCTAAGAAGATATGTGTGAACACAGAATGAGACCCAGGCTTGGGGTCAAGTTTACATTCTGATTTTCAAATCACTGTGACCTTGATTAAGTTGCTTGGAGCCTGTGAACTACTTGTCAAAGTGAAACCCCTTTGCCACACGATTGGGGGTTGCTTTGCATTGTTTTGTTGATATGAAATAAGGCATCCAAAGAAAAGAAGGTAGAATATAGAAATTCCTTTGGGGACAAAAAGAACATTTCTAAGGAAATGAAAACAAGTGTGACTAATTATATCCTATAAACTGGCAGTTTTCTTCTTTACCATACTTTAATGATGTCATTTCAAGTATCATCAGAACTCTAATAGATTGAGCTTCACAATTGGGTAAACTGAGGTATGGCCACACAGCTGGCACATGGTTGAACTGGGATTAATCCCAGGCAGTGTGTGTTCCAAGATAGACTTCTTAGGCCAAGGTAGGTTGGTACCCAGGAGGGACCTCCCCCTTCTCAGGGGAGGAGAGAGTGGGGAGGGGGTAACTGGGAGGAAGGAGCTGTGATTGGGACGTAAAGTGAATACGTAAATAAATTAGTGGGAAGAAACTGTTTCAAGATCACAAACTATTGTTAAATAAACTTTTAAAAATTAAAAAAAAAAGGTAGACCTCTTCCATATTATGAGGTCTCCTTGCAGGGATGGATGGGCAGTGCCCTGCAAAACAGGCACGATCCACCCATTGTGTTCAAATGTCTCGTTACAAAAAGTAAGATGTTTTTGTGAGATACAATAGGCCACTAGAATGCTATGCTTTAAGTAGGGGAGAGGAGAGCTCTTGATAATTTTATGAAGCATGAAAATTACTTTTATACATATTCTCAGAGTACAAACTATGTAAAAAAAAAAAAAACAGTATGCAATTCAATGAATTACTTCAAACCAAACACATTTGTATTACTGATACCCACATAAACAATCCACTACATAAACAGTAGTTCTTCCTTCCCATTCCTGGCCATTGCTTGAGTACCCATTGATATGTTTTGTAATGCTGTTATGGGGTGGAAAGGGGTGCCTTAACAGGAACATGCTGAGGCTTCCCCTACCCTCGAGGCACCAGCCATACAATGAGTATAGTATAAAATGAAGTTTATTTGGGGCATGAGAATGAAAGGAGACTGCGCTAGGGACCCGAAGAAAGAAGGGAAGAGGCCAACCAGGAACACACGGAGAGAGACAGAAAGGGGGAGAGTATAGAGAGGGGAGGGAGGGAGAAAGAGAGGGAGGAAGGGAGAGAGGGAGAGAGGTGGGGGACAAACAGTCCTTTAAGCTAGCCTAGTACCTAGCTGTTGCTAGGTAAATGTTGGGCAGAGCCTAGAGCAAATGCTAACACCTAAGTAATTCCAAACACCAGAGATGACTCTTGCATATTTTAAATTGGGCATATCGGGTCACAAGCTGTTCGTTCTGTTGGTTTGGCTTTTTCTTTGGGGTTGTAGTCACTCATCACGTTGTCTGTGGCTGTAGCTCGTTTATTCTTAGTGTGAGTTTGCAATCTGTTTACTTATACAGCCTGCTGTGGATGGGCATTGGGTTTTCAATGTCCAGTTTAGGACTATTGTGAAATTGTTCCTCTCAACATGTTTATTCTCAAGATGAGATAAATAGACATTTGCACACCTCATGCATATTATGCACGGGATATGATAGGAGACAATGAAAGTCTCTGTACACATACTACAGGGATCAATGGATAGACTATGGTAAGATTCTCGGGACTCCCTGTTGGTGTTCTGATAGTCTAGGTCAGGCTGGGAACAGTTCCTCTGTACCTTCCTCTCAACACACTCATCAGGCTCCACTGTTACTGTGCTGTATCCTTGGATGGAAGCCACATCCATGCATTCAACCAAACACAGGTTCAGGCTTCCCCTGAAAGTAACGGTGAGTCCAGTTTGTACTGACTGTGACACAAAAGGAAGCCAGAGGTCCTAGAGCCAACTGAGCAGGAACAGAAGGGAAATCAGACAGAGTGGGAGTCAACTAGAAGTACACTGCTGTGCAAAGATGAAGAGCCACTGAAGGAGGTGAGCAGAGGAACCTGGTATCAGAGTTGTGTTGAATTAAAACAACTGTTCTAATTCTGCCAACTGAAGAGACCACGTTGGGAGCACATGGACCATTTCCATGCAATCGTTGCAATCTAGGAGATCATAATGAAAGAAGTTTGGTATGCTACTACCTGTGGAGCCATATTTAATCTCAACCCTTGATCTAGTTAGGGATACTTTTCTGTGACGAACCAACACAAACAAAAGCAAACTGAGGAGGAAAGGGAGGATTTGGCATTTTCCCATGACTATTAATTATTGGAGGAAGTCAAACAGGAACTCAAACAGGCAGCACCTTGGAGGCAGGGCATGATGCAGATTTCATGAAGGAGTGCTACTTAACTGATTAGCTCAGCCTGCTTTCTTATAGAATCCAGTACCGCTCAGCCCAGGATGGCATCACCTACAGCAGGATGGGCCCTCCTTCATCAATCACCAATTAAGAAAATGCCCTACAGCAGTACTTCTCAACCTGTGAGTGGCAACTCCTTTGGGGGCCACCTATCAGATATCCTGCCTATCAGGATGGTAATTTGTAATTTATATGGCAGTTGAATTGTAATTTACATGACAATCATAACAGTAGCAAAATGACAGTAAGTAGCAACAAAATGATGTTAGGGTTCAAGTCACCACATGTAAAACTGTATTAAGGGCCACAGAATTAGGAATGTTGAGAACCACTGCCCTACAGGATTACCTGCAACTGAGTCTTACAGGGGCCATTTTGTCATTTGAGATCCCCTTCTCTCTGATGATTCTAGCTGGTATCAAGTTGACATAAAATTAGCCAATACAACTCTATTGTATAGAAAAGGAACAGATAGGATAGATATCCTTAAGGCTAATGGGTAAGAGTGTCTGTAGGAGAGAATCCCTCTAGGATCATCACTTCCCAATGTAAGGCAGCATGGCCTGCAGAGCTTGCTATAAACCCTGACCTGAAGGTGACGAAAGTTTATTCAGACTTATATGTTGACAGAAAATGGCATGTTCCCAGCAGGCTTTGCCCATAGGTGACCCTCATAACCTGGGAAGGAGTGGATAAAGTCTTGAGTAGTTGCATAAATGTATGATCCTTGAGGCAGGGTTACCACTTCTACCCTTTTCAAACCTCGAAGTATTGGAGGGGTCAAGCATCCTAACTGAACCATGTCAAACACTATATTTGTGAGAGTGACCTATAACCATACTCCAAATAGTCCCAGCAGGCGCTACTATCTACACTGTCTCATGTTCAGCATCCCTTCAATTGCTAACAAGTTTATGAAGAGTATTTTCATGGTTTTTCCATTGCTGTGATAAAATAGGATGACCAAGCCCATTACAGAAGCATTTATTTTAATTTATAGTGTCCAAGGTGATAAGACCCCATCATGTTAAGGAGGTACAGTAAGTGTCGGGAAAGAGCAGGAATTTGAGAGCTGGCATCTTGTAGGAGAAGGGTGAAGCAGAGCAAGTGAACTGAGATGGTGAGAGGCTTATAGTTTCAAAGCCCATCCACAGTGACAGTCCCTCAACCAGGCTGTACCACCTAATCCTTCCCAAACAGTGCTACCAACTGAGAAACAAGGATTCAAATAAATAAGTTATGGGGAAATTTTTCATTCAAATCCCTAAAGTTAAGGTCGCCTTTTTAAGATCAAAGAAAAAGCAACCAGATTAAGCCCATAGGACCATGGTGTTGCTATTGGGTTCTGACAGCAGGTCTGCCTGAACTAGATTATTATGGATACTCCTAGATGTATTCCCATGAAGCATCCCACATGGACATGGCATACTTGTAGTAATCTGATGTGATGTTGACACTAAGTCTATTCTATGTGAATATTTCATCTGGGTGTGGCGAGATGGGGAGCTACTCTCTTTCTCTTTAATGGAGAGGGGTCTGGATGGTATGTTCATATGTATCTGGGAAGGTAACTTGTACTAGCTGAAGAGTAGAATTACTTTTGTAGCCTTTTAATGTGCTTTTTCATTGCTTGCCTGGCATGACATTAATCATGGCGAGTTTTAAATGACTTTAAATTCAATTTTCTGTTCTCTTGAATGCCAGCCACATAGCCTTGTTTACAGGGAACACTAAACAAAGCAGAGGAATAAAAAAAAAGGCTCAATCCATTTTCCTTATCGCTAATTGGGGATTTATTACTGGCTCATTTGCTTTCAATTGCGGGAGCAGGGACACCCTTTAGTGTCTGGACTCTAGGAAGCTTGCAATTATTGTAACTCTATGACTGCCTCATAAGGGAGCAGAATGAGGAAGACAGAATGATATCATTATTTCTCAGAGGGATGGGACAAACTATGTGGATTATGCCAGACCATACCTAGCTTAGGCAAAAGGAAAGGGGGCTACTCTCCAGTTGTTTGCAGAAGAAATGACCCAAAGACTTGTGTTCATCCACTCCACTGTGTGTATATTGATGAACTTCTAATGAGTCCTTGCTGGGAGTGAACCTTCTGCTATGCATGTGGGAGTAAAACATGCTATGAGACACACCTTAATAACAAATTGGGGCAGTGGGGCCTTTTGGCATTGGACATTGTGGGATGCAGAAAGAGGTGTAGGGGAGGGCGAAACAGTTACTCTTCCTGCCAGGAAAAGACCCGTTTCTGTGGTTTTGAAGGGTAAATAGAAATACAGAGTTATAAAGAGGCCAGAATAATCAAGAAGCAGCCAGAGGTCTACCATTCTACCTAGCAAAGAATGAGCAATTACTAAGTAAGATTACTTGAGTTGCTGTTAGAGCTATTAGTATACCAACCCTCCTAGATGGCCTAAAGGCTCTATGGAGAAAGGCTTCACCGGGACTGGAGATTGGGTACATGGAACACAGCCCAGAGGTTGCAGCTGGCAGATAAAGATTCTACAAGGGATTTTCAAGATGTGGTCAGGCAGATTAGGAGGTATGGAAGTTTGAATGAGAATGTTTCACATAGCTGATATAGTTGAATGTTGGGTTCTTGCTTAGTGGAACTGTTTGGAAAGGAGTAGGTGTGGCCTTGTTGGTGTGGAGTGTCACTGGGGGTGGGCTTTGAGGTTTTAAAACCTCCTACCAGGTCTAATCTTTCTCTCTGTCTCTGTCTCTGTCTCTTTCTGTTTCTGTCTGTCTCTGTCTATCTCTCTCTCTGTCTCTCTGTCTCTGTCTGTCAGTCTCTCTGGTTTTTTTTTGTGTGTGTGTGTGTGTGTACAGCAGGAGAAAAGAGTATTATCTGGGGCTATTTCATAAGAAGAGGGTCAGAGTCAAGGCTTGCAAGGCAGGAGACAGAAACATGACTGTCTACTTTCTAGTTACTGGGTTTAGACTCTGAGGGTGACTAAGCAAGAATAGGGATGCCATTCATCTACTGCTGCTCAGATTGCAGTCAGCCCTGTCCTCATTTACCAATGACTGAGATTAAAGGTTCAGACCTCCATGGAGAGGACCAAAAAGAGGAAAGATGAGAAGGCATTCACAGATGCAAGCCCATGACTGTCTTTGATCCGTTAAAAAGGAAAGAACCTACTTGGAGGCAGAGTCATCGTTTCTGATTGGTTCAGTCTCTAGTTACAATATAGAGGGTGGGTTTTGATCAGACGAACTGCTTCCCTTGACTCTTTGCATACAGTCTGGAGGAATTCAAGTGCTGGACTCATCTTGGCTAATGTCTTTTTGGGGAATTTTCTACCACCATTTTTCATGGGTTATAAATACATGGCATACAGGACCTCAGAGAGCCTCTCAGCACTGTGGAACAAAACGCAGAAGAGAGAGAGATGTCTGCACTCAGTTCATCCCCAACTCATCTCAGAGCTCTTGGCTTTGGGGAGCACCTGCTGGATCTATCATGTCAGCTGTCTCCTGTTGTGCCCTGAGCTCAACCCTCCAAGATCTGAGACTCTCTACTTCCTCATGTATTTTCCTCATATCCACTGTTGTCCAAATTCTCTGCCCTACTTCCAACATCCCCTCCCCCACATCCAGCCTCAGGGTCGGTGTCTACTGTTATCACTGCCCCAGGCAACAAATTCAAGATTAACTGGCAACAGAGGGGAGAGTTTCCTATAGCACCTCTGATGGTTTATCTGACAAAAAGTGTCAGCCCATGGACCAATCATTAATTCAATTATTTTCACTAGGATTTTCTGGTCAGGAGATTTTATCACTTTGTTCATGAGTGAACTAGAAACTTCCTAGAGCTGAAAGTAATCTCAGAGATGGAATCTAGTTTAGGAAAAGCCAAAGAATGTCACGCCTGGCCCCCCCTTGCCAGCTGCACACTGGCAGACATTACCAATAGATCACAGAATTCTTTCTAAAACACCACTCCAGGAAGCCATTAGTAATCCATCTCAGTCAACTTGTTAGCTAAAGCAATTAGAGTGTCTGGCAGGAATCAGACCTACTAACATGGAATTTTGGGGAGATGGAATGAAGGCATGCTCCATAAAGGGAGGAAGAGAGCCAGCAGCAGCGGATATGATGGGAATGAGGAAGACATGGACACCCTGAGGAAAATGAAGGAATCAGTGTGAAAAGTTGGGTTCAAAGCTGGTGCCAGGAGAAGGTAACGCTATGAACACAGGCATAGTTGTCAATGGAGAGCTAGCACAAGGCAGCAACAAAGGAATCAGTCCCCACTCTCCCTTTCTCCTCTGCCCTCTATCCTCAAACAAGCTTCCATAAGTCAGCAGGCAGTGGCTATATATGCTTCTGCTTTTGTTGGGCAGATGGACACAGATTGGTTGTCAATGGATGCCGCAATGGTAAGTTTAAATAGATAGTTTAGTGAGGTCTGCCAGTGTACAACAAAGAGGTGGTATGAGTGCCAGGCACTGATGTTTCCTGAACTAGCTGATTGATCCCATCTCTGAGGTCCCTTTAAATCCTGGAAGGCTTCTAAGGTTCCCTACAGGATAGGGCATGAAGGAGAAAGTTGAACATGGGGGCACGAGGGGGAGAGAGTCTGCTTGAAGACAGGTTTCCTAAAAGAAACCCCTGAGACATTGGAGCTTTGATTTGGAATTATGTGGTTTTTCCATGGCGTGGAACTCAGGAGGCTTAAGGAGGCTTTCCTTAAACCTTAAAGGCTTTAAGGAAAGCAAGTTAAGTGGTGGGATACTGAGCCCGGTCCCGGGTACAGGCAGTCTCTACAGAGCTGTTCTTCCTGCTTTCTTTAAAATGTGTTATTTTCTTTAGTTTTGTGTGTTGAATGTGCTTTGCCAGACTACTTGTATATACACACCTCATGCATGTCTAGTACCCATGGAAGCAAGTAGAAGGCATTGAATCTCCTGGAACTGGAGTTATAGATGATTGTGAGCTGCCATGTGGGTGCAAGCAACAGAACCCAGATCCTCTACAAGAACAGCAAGTGCTCTTGACAGCTGAGCCATCTTCTAGCCTTCTCCCTGTTTTCTTTAGACAAGAGCCTGACATTACCCTGTAGGTTGGACGCCCTGTGGAAGGGCTTACCCTCCCTACAAGGACAAAATGTCAGAGGGGACATTGGGAAGCTTCAGCAGGTAGAGTATAGGTGTGCAACCCAGTGAGGGGGTCTGAGTTGAGCACCAACACGACTCATCTGGGTGTGAGCATGATGTCCACGGCTTTTAGCTGGAAGATTTAAGGATTTTTTTAAGTTTTCTAGGATTCCAAGTTGTAGCAGTAAAATGCCCTCTGTGTTTATGAGAGGCATGCTAATTACAACTGAGAGCTCAAGAAAAGGCTAAGCCTTCTACTCCCTCACCCCTCCCTTGCCAGAGTTCTTCCATGACAGACACCCCCAAACTTCAGGGTCTTGGAGACCTTGCCCTCAGAAGGTCAGTGGCAGGGAAAATTGGAAGGGGTTGCAATAAGTAGCTAGGGGACATTTTTGACAGATAACAGATTCCAAGTGTGTTCCTAGACTCCGCCTCTAAGATTCACAGAGCTAAGAGAAACAAAGCTGGGGCACCAGTATAGGATCTCAGTCTGTGGGCCAAGCTGAGCCAGACTTGCAGCAACATGATGGTACGTTAGGATTGCCCACTGCTTGCCCTGGGCCTGTGCTCTGAGGCAAGTAGCCCTGCACCCCAACATTTGCCCCCACTACACACACCAGAGGAGTTCATGTATCCTGGTAGCCAGATTACATTTCCTTTCCCCTTATAAGGTCATGTGCAGCAGTGCCTGAAATTCTTCCTAATGTAAATGAGGTAGCTCCAGTACCCTGGCCCTGGCCAATGATGTACACACACCCCTGAATCCCCTTTCCACCTCCTAAGGTTTAACTTGCCTGTGACTGCCCCTCCTCCCCCCATTCAGTGAGCTGTCTCACTGAAGCCATCTCCAGAGGACTGAGAACTAGCTTCACATAGATCTTGAACAAAGTTTTACAGGGGACTGATTAAATAGTTGTTACATTGTTCTTTTAAAGAAAAACTAAACGGGCCAACTAACCAGAAACAGTGCTACAAACATCATTGTTATCAAGCGACATACCGATGTTATGTAAACCACTCATGAGGGAAAGTCATTTTATAAGATTTCTTTCAACCTCTACTTTTGTTGCCTTCAGCAAATGATTATTAGAACACATACATGTTACTCTGAGTGAGGATATATATATATATATATATATATATATATATATATATATATATATATATATATTATCTTTATACAAATGGTACTTTTCTACTTTTACATTCCTTTGTAGTTGCTGCTGTTTATTCAGAAAGCCTTTGCCTCTCCCTAGCCCACCTAACACACTCTTAGAAGTTCCCTGAAACCCACTCAACTGCATCTTAAATTCTCTGTTTGGCATCTTCTCTGATGGCTGACTTTCTCTTGGGTTGCTTACATATAACCATGCTATGTCCATGCTTACCCACTCATCCAAACTAGATGCTCCCTGGATGAAAAAATCAGGACTAGGTGTTTCCACATGTCCTATGCTCAGAAACTGACAAGGTGACTGTGGAGCATCTGTTGCATTGAGATAACTGAATCAGGGATAGTCACAGCCTACTTCTGTCACTTCAAAATCCACCCAAATCCTGGAAAGGAAGATGTGTGAAGTTCCGACCTTTCCACATTCCCAGACCACAGGAAGATAGAAAATATGACTGAGAACCCAACAGTATGTTCTCACAAATCATTGCTTATATTATAATATATATTATTGCTTATATTATAATTAGTCCCATAATTTCCAGAGACCAGGTGTTGTGAAACAGGCTGGAAAACGTTTTTTGGACCCAAGGAGTGCTGGAGATCTACACGCCAAAATGGAAGATCATTCATTTTGAATGTGATTATTTGGGATAAAAATTGTCCAAGGAATGAGGAGCCCCCTTTCCTGGGAAAGGACTCAAGAAGGGCACCCTAGTGCGGTTCTCAATCTACCATTTCTTCTCTGTCTTTTCTCCATCTCCTGGAAGGAAGGAAAGAAAAGGAGAAGTAGTGTGTGCATCCTTGATTCTTGCACTGGTCCTTAGGAACTTGGTAGGTTGGAGCCTGAGTAAGTAGAGTATATTTGGAAAACTGAAAAAAAAAAAAATCTGCACTCCTCAAATCCCAGCATGGTTAATTAAAACCAAAGGTATCATCTATCCTGCAAAGCCACACAAACTTGTCTCCCATCCATCACCCTAATGAGCAAGGATGAAAAGGACTTGTCTACTTCCAGGGCATGCTCTTTAAAACTAGCAAAAGTCACGGGAGAATGGGCCTGGCTGAGCCTAGTATGAAAGCTACTGAAGAATTGGGAACTCTGAAATAAGCTCCTGGGGCCAGTTAGCTGCTGGTCTTTGAGTTATAAGCAACAGTAATCATTTTGCCAACAGTACCAAGAGCAGATACCACTTTTAGTGTAGTGCCTATATGTTCCAGATGTTCAAGGTCTGTAAGATGCTCCGATAAATACTTGAAATGGCCCAATGTGATTACACTGGGGTCTTAACATATCTTGCCAGCCAAGGAAAGCTCTGAGGACCTCTGCAAATTTAAAAAAGGGTAATTTAAGTTTAGACTTATTTGAAAAAAGAATTCATTTGTGCAATATTTCATGTTTTTTCTGCTCAATGTAATCTTTAATTATGACAACACCTGACTAGGTAGCTACCATATTATAGATAAGAAAAAATGAGGTCTGGTGTGATTGGTCCCAAGGTATGCACAAAGCCCTACAAACTGAACTCAAATTCCAAGACTCCACATGCTCCAGTCTTTACTGCCTCATAGTCTAAGGAAAGCCTGGATCTGTACCCACGCAGACAGCTCCATAAACTTCATGCCTCTCTGTGACTTCTTGGACCTGTGACTTCCTGTGACTAGGCCCACACTGTTGGGGACACAAGGAGGAACAAAGAAGATGATCAAAGAATAATACAGCATCCCTGGGTGCCAAACACCACAGGAATACAAATACCATAGTTCCTGTCCTATCCCACCAAGTACAGCTATGTGTCAAGAGTTCTGAGCACAAACAATTCCCCTAAGAGTATTAACTCAAAGTTTCTAGAAGACAGCTATTTCAGTATTAAAGATTCTACAAGGCTGATTGACTGGCCAGAGAGTCTAAGATTGTGGAGAGCTACAATGTTACAGTTCAGAGCCCAATCAGCTTAAGCTATTGATAGCTTCTTTAGTAGCCATTTGTTGCCTGCCTCTGTTTCTGACCTAACATTTTTGTGACTCTCATGTGAGTCATTTTGAGGAGCATTAAGTTAACGGTCCACTAACTTCCACCAACTCAAAGGCCGAGAATAGCCTCAGATAGCATCTGAGCAGGGATTTCATTAGTCTACCGTTACCTCTTGATGCTTCTCCCAATATTTCTTGAAAAGTGACGTGAATTATGCCTCTTTTGGTCCTCTTACTATAAAATGGCATGGAACTGTAACCACACTGGAACTTTGCATTTAAGAAAACCTGAGTCCATATTATGGGTTTTTTGGTTTTTCTTTTTCTTTTCTTTCTTTCTTTTTTTTTTTTTTTCATATTTGGCTATAGGATAAACTCTTATCCTCTTTGAGTTGAGAGTTGTGTCTCGATGCTGCACTTTCCCTTCTTAGATATTCTAGGACCCTTGAATTTCCTGTGCCTAGGTCAGCACCAGGCTTTTAACAGCCCCCCATAACAGATGCCAGGTGAGTGAATGAGTAAATGAACACTAAATCACTCTTCAGCTTCTACATGAAATCATATTGTTAATGAGGAACAAGAAATGCCAAAGACGAGCTACCCAGGACCCCCAGCACAGGATTTTGAGACTGCTGGTGAGTGGAACACAGCTTCTGCTCCAGTCCAATCACGCGGGACCTGAGACTGCTTTGGTTGGGGAGGCAGAAATCCGGCCTCAGTAGGGCCACAAGCCTCTCCGGTCTAGAGCGCAGGGTCCGCTGACACCCGCCAGCTACCCATGACCCCCGCCACAGGATCTTAAGACTTCTGGTGAGTGGAACACAGCTTCTGCTCCAATCCAATTGCGCAAGGGACCTGAGACTGCATTAGTTAGGGAAGCAGAAAAACAGCCTGAGTAGGACCACAGGCCACTTCCGGCCGGACCAGCACCGGGGTAGCTAGGCAGGGTCCGCTGACACCCGCCAGCTACCCACGACCCCTGCCACAGGATTTTGAGACTGCTGGTGAGTGGAACACAGCTTCTGCTCCAATCTTTAAACAGTGACAACGATAACAACTAACCCCAGAGATTACCAGATGGCGAAAGGTAAACGTAATAATCTTACTAACAGAAACCAAGACCACTCACCATCATCAGAACCCAGCACTCCCACTTCGCCCAGTCCAGGGCACCCCAACACACCTGAAAAGCTAGACACGGATCTAAAAGCATATCTCATGATGATGGTAGAGGACTTCAAGAAGGACTTTAATAACACACTTAAAGAAATACAAAGGAACACTGGTAAACAGGTAGAAGACATTAAAGAGGAAGCACAAAAATCCCTTAAAGAATTGCAGGAGAACACTGCTAAAGAGTTACAAATCCTTAAAGAAAAACAGGATAACATAATCAAACGGGTAGAAGTCCTTACAGAAAAACAGGAAAACACATCCAAACAGATGATGGAATTGAACAAAACCATACTAGACCTAAAAAGGGAAGTAGACACAATAAAGAAAACCCAAAATGAGGCAACACTGGAGATAGAAACCCTAGGAAAGAAATCTGGAACCATAGATACGAGAATCAGCAACAGAATACAAGAGATGGAAGAGAGAATCTCAGGTGCAGAAGATTCCATAGAGAACATCGGCACAACAATCAAGGAAAATGTAAAATCCAAAAAGATCCTAACTCAAAACATCCAAGAAATACAGGACACAATGAGAAGACCAAACCTACGGATAATAGGAGTGGATGAGAATGAAGATTTTCAACTCAAAGGACCAGCAAACATCTTCAACAAAATTATAGAAGAAAACTTCCCAAATCTAAAGAAAGAGATGCCCATGAACATACAAGAAGCCTACAGAACTCCAAATAGACTGGACCAGAAAAGAAATACCTCCCGACACATAATAATCAGAACAACAAATGCTCTAAAAAAAGACAGAATACTAAAAGCAGTAAGAGAAAAAGGCCAAGTAACATATAAAGGCAAGCCTATCAGAATTACACCAGATTTCTCACCAGAGACTATGAAAGCCAGAAGATCCTGGACAGATGTTATACAGACACTAAAAGAACACAAACTCCAGCCCAGGCTACTATACCCAGCCAAACTCTCAATTAACATAGATGGAGAAACCAAAGTATTCCACGACAAAACCAAATTCACACATTATCTCTCCACGAATCCAGCCCTTCAAAGGATAATAACAGAAAAAAACCAATACAAGGACAGGAACCACGCCCTAGAAACAACAAGAAGGTAATCCCTCAACAAACCTAAAAGAAGACAGCCACAAGAACAGAATGCCAACTTTAACAACAAAAATAACAGGAAACAACAATTACTTTTCCTTAATATCCCTTAATATCAATGGACTCAACTCCCCGATAAAAAGACATAGACTAACAAACTGGCTACACAAACAAGACCCAACATTTTGCTGCTTACAGGAAACTCATCTCAGAGAAAAAGATAGACACTACCTCAGAATGAAAGGCTGGAAAACAATTTTCCAAGCAAATGGTAGGAAGAAACAAGCTGGAGTAGCCATTCTAATATCTGATAAGATTGACTTCCAACCCAAAGTCATTAAAAAAGACAGGGAGGGACACTTCATACTCATCAAAGTTAAAATCCTCCAAGAAGAACTATCAATCCTGAATATCTATGCTCCAAATACAAAGGCAGCCACATTCATTAAAGAAACTTTAATAAATCTCAAAGCACACATTGCACCTCATACAATAATAGTGGGAGACTTCAACACACCACTTTCACCAATGGACAGATCATGGAAACAGAAACTAAACAGGGACACAGTGAAACTAACAGAAATTATGAATCAAATGGATCTGGCAGATATCTACAGAACATTCTATCCTAAAACAAAAGGATATACCTTCTTTTCAGCACCTCATGGTACCTTCTCCAAAATTGACCACATAATTGGTCACAAAACAGGCCTCAACAGATACAAAAATATTGAAATTGTCCCATGCATCCTATCAGATCACCATGGACTAAGGCTGATCTTCAATAACAAAATAAATAATAGAAAGCCAACCTTCACGTGGAAACTGAACAACACTCTTCTCAATGATACCTTGGTCAAGGAAGGAATGAAGAAAGAAATTAAGGACTTTTTAGAGTTCAATGAAAATGAAGCCACAACATACCCAAACTTATGGGACGCAATGAAAGCATCTCTAAGAGGAAAACACATAGCTCTGAGTGCCTCCAAAAGGAAAATAGAGAGAGCACACATTAGCAGCTTGACAACATACCTAAAAGCACTAGAACAAAAGGAAGCAAATTCACCCAAGAGGAGTAGACAGCAGGAAATAATCAAACTCAGGGGCGAAATCAACCAAGTGGAAACAAGAAAAACTATTCAAAGAATCAACCAATCAAGGAGCTTGTTCTTTGAGAAAATCAACAAGATAGATAAACCCTTAGCCAGACTCACTAGAGGGCACAGGGAAAGCATCCTAATTAACAAAATCAGAAATGAAAAAGGAGACATAACAACAGATCCTGAAGACATCCAAAACAAAATCAGATCCTTCTGCCAAAGGCTATACTCAACAAAACTGGAGAACCTGGATGAAATGGAGAAGTTCCTAGACAGATACCAGGTACCAAAGTTGAATCAAGATCAGGTTAATGATCTAAACAGCCCTATATCCCCCAAAGAAATAGAAGCAGTCATTGATAGTCTCCCAAGTAAAAAAAGCCCAGGACCAGACGGGTTTAGTGCAGAGTTCTATCAGACCTTCAAAGAAGATCTAATCCCAGTTCTTCACAAACTATTCCACAAAATAGAAACAGAAGGTACTCTACCCAACTCATTCTATGAAGCCACAATTACTCTGATACCTAAACCACAAAAAGACCCAACAAAGATAGAAAACTTCAGACCAATATCCCTTATGAATATTGATGCAAAAATCCTCAATAAAGTTCTTGCTAACGGAATCCAAGAACACATCAAAACAATCATCCATCCTGACCAAGTAGGTTTCATCCCAGGGATGCAGGGATGGTTCAATATACGGAAATCCATCAACGTAATCCAGTATATAAACAAACTCAAAGACAAAAACCACATGGTCATCTCGTTAGATGCGGAAAAAGCATTTGACAAGATCCAACACCCATTCATGATAAAAGTCTTGGAAAGATCAGGAATTCAAGGCCCATACCTAAACATGATAAAAGCAATCTACAGCAAACCAGTAGCCAACATCAAAGTAAATGGTGAGAAGCTTGAAGCAATCCCTCTAAAATCAGGGACTAGACAAGGCTGTCCACTTTCTCCATACCTATTCAACATTGTACTTGAAGTACTAGCCAGAGCAATTCGACAACAAAAGGAGATCAAAGGAATACAAATTGGAAAAGATGAAGTCAAAATATCACTTTTTGCAGATGATATGATAGTATATATAAGTGACCCTAAAAATTCCACCAGAGAACTCCTAAGCCTGATAAACAGCTTCGGTGAAGTAGCTGGATATAAAATTAACTCAAACAAATCAATGGCCTTTCTCTACACAAAGAATAAACAGGCTGAGAAAGAAATTAGGGAAACAACACCCTTCTCAATAGTCACAAATAATATAAAATATCTTGGCGTGACTCTAACTAAGGAAGTGAAAGATCTGTATAATAAAAACTTCAAGTCTCTGAAGAAAGAAATTATAGAAGATCTCAGAAGATGGAAAGATCTCCCATGCTCATGGATTGGCAGGATCAACATTGTAAAAATGGCTATCTTGCCAAAAGCAATCTACAGATTCAATGCAATCCCCATCAAAATTCCAACTCAATTCTTCAACGAATTAGAAAGTGCAATCTGTAAATTCATCTGGAATAACAAAAAACCTAGGATAGCAAAAACTCTTCTCAAGGATAAAAGAACCTCTGGTGGAATCACCATGCTGGACCCAAAGCTTTACTACAGAGCAATTGTGATAAAAACTGCATGGTACTGGTATAGTGACAGACAAATAGAGCAATGGAATAGAATTGAAGACCCAGAAATGAACCCACACTCTTACGGTCACTTGATATTCGACAAGGGAGCTAAAACCATCCAGTGGAAGAAAGACAGCATTTTCAACAAATGGTGCTGGCACAACTGGTTGTTAACATGTAGAAGAATGCGAATCGATCCATTCCTATCTCCTTTTACTAAGATCAAGTCTAAGTGGATCAAGGAATTTCACATAAAACCAGAGACACTGAAACTTATAGAGGAGAAAGCAGGGAAAAGCCTTGAAGATATGGGCACAGGGGAAAAATTCTTGAATAGAACAGTAATGGCTTGTGCTGTAAGATCGAGAATTGACAAGTGGGACCTCATGAAACTGCAAAGCTTCTGCAAGGCTAAAGACACCATCAATAAGACAAAAAAACCACCAACAGATTGGGAAAGGATCTTTACCTATCCTAAATCAGATAAGGGACTAATATCCAATATATATAAAGAACTCAAGAAGGTGGACTCCAGAAAGTCAAATAACCCCATTAAAAAATGGGGCTCAGAACTGAACAAAGAATTCTCACCTGAGGAATACCGAATGGCAGAGAAGCACCTGAAAAAATGTTCAACATCCTTAATCATCAGGGAAATGCAAATCAAAACAACCCTGAGATTCTACCTCACACCAGTCAGAATGGCTAAGATCAAAAATTCAGGTGACAGCAGATGCTGGCGAGGATGTGGAGAAAGAGGAACACTCCTCCATTGTTGGTGGGATTGCAAGCTTGTACAACCACTCTGGAAATCAGTCTGGCGGTTCCTCAGAAAATTGGACATAGTACTACCGGAGGATCCAGCAATACCTCTCCTGGGCATATATCCAGAAGATGTCCCAACCGGTAAGAAGGACACATGCTCCACTATGTTCATAAGAGCCCTATTTATAATAGCCAGAAGCTGGAAAGAACCCAGATGTCCCTCAACAGAGGAATGGATACAGAAATTATGGTACATTTACACAATGGAGTACTACTCAGCTATTAAAAAGAACGAATTTATGAAATTCATAGCCAAATGGATGGACCTGGAGGGCATCATCTTGAGTGAAGTAACACAATCACAAAAGAACTCACACAATATGTATTCACTGATAAGTGGATATTAGCCCAAAACTTAGGATACCCAAGATATAAGATACAATTTACTAAACGCATGAAACTCAAGAAGAATGAAGACCAAAGTGTGGACATTGTGCCCCTTCTTAGAATTGGGAACAAAACACCCAGGGAAGGAGTTACAGAGACAAAGTTCGTAGCTGTGATGAAAGGATGGGCCATTTAGAGACTGCCGTATCCAGGGATCCTTCCCATAAGCAGCTTCTAAACGCTGACACCATTGCATACACTAGCAAGATTTTGCTGAAAGGACCCAAATATAGCTGTCTCTTGTGAGACAATGCCGGGGCCTAGCAAACACAGGAGTGGATGTTCACAGTCAGCTATTGGATGTATCACAGGGCTCCCTATGCAGAAGCTAGAGAAAGTACCCAAGGAGCTAAAGGGATCTCCAACCCTATTGTCGGAACAACATGATGTACTAACCAGAACCCCGGTGCTCTTGTCTCTAGCTGCATATGTATCGAAAGATGGCCTAGTCGGCCATCATTGGAAAGAGAGGCCCATTGGACTTGCAAACTTTATGTGCCCCAATATAGGGGAATGCCAGGGCCAAAAGAATGGGAATGGGTGGGTAGGGAAGTGGGGGGCGCTATGGGGGACTTTTGGGATAGCATTGGAAATGTAACTGAGGAAAATATGTAATAAAAATATTAAAAATTTAAAAAAAAAAAAAAGAAATGCCAAAGACACCAACGATTCCAGTGGGCTATGCCTCTTAGAAAGCTTTTGGAAATGAATTTATTTATTCATTTATTTATTTATTTATTTGGATTTTTAGAATAAGTAGAACATTATCAAGTCATTTTCAGATCAAAAGAGTTTGAAGATGGCCACATACAACTAGGCAACTGTGATGCCTGGAAATTTAAGGTCTAGATTAAAGATGAGCAGTTGGCTCTGGGATCATTTGCCTTTCTAGAGGTTACTCCAGACCTCCTACTTCCTATCATAGGAGAGCCTTAGGCCGATGAGTGAGTTGATTGTTGAGACTCTGTCCAGCCTAATGTGATCTGCTAAGTTCTTGACCTTGAACTTATCCCTCTACCTATCCCTGATATTTAAGCCTAGTTCATTACATTTGACCTAGCTAACACAAATGTCCCACATATCTAGAATAACTGCTCACTCCTTCTCTATATGGAACCATTGCAATTTTTAAGTGTGTTCTGTGCATATCATTTTGAAATAATCAGTCCCAGTGAAAGGAATCAGTTCCCATCCAGATGTTCACTGGATGTCTGAGAAGATTTTGGGGGAGCCAATAACTGACAAAAATGGGCAGCCACTCACACAGAGGCTAACAATCTGCTAACTATATGTAACATGGCTCAAAATTATGGAAGTAAACTTTCAGCATCAAAAACATTCAAAGAATCAACCCACTGTGCCTACCTCATTTCTTCCCTCTCTCCAAGATGAGATGCTTTCTCCTTAAGGAAGAGAAAGATTACCCAATACCAATAAAAGTAACTATGAGCTTATCCATTCATTCTGCATTTATGTAGGGACTATTAAAAGTTAGATGTAAGACCACATGCAAGAGATTCAAAGCATCTGGACAGTCAAAGAAAAGGTCTTTTAGGCATGAACTCCAGCACAGCCCTGTGAATTTGCTACCAAAGGGACCCTGTAAGACTCAGAGAAAGCATACATCTGACAAGATTTCTTCCATACGTTATAAGGGACTCTGTCCCTCTCAAGTCCCATACTATCCTCACCTCTGCCAATTCCAGGCAAGCAGTGGGAATGAGGGCTAGGATTGCTGGGTGGAGCTTGGAAGCTCTGGGTATTAAGAGAACTGAAGTGGAATACAAGGGAGGACGGTGAGATTCACTGAAGAGGAGCTTGCTCCTATAGTTTGAGGATCAATGTTGACATTCCCAAGTCTAATGCTAATACCTGCTGGGACTACATCTTGGAAATTTGAACTGACAATGACCTAGAAATAAAAATACAGGAAAATGAGACAGACAGTAAAGTGAAAGAGTGGAGAAAAATTGGAGAAAAATATGAAGAGGAAGAGAAGAAGAAAGGAGGATGGTGGGAGGAAGAGGAGAAAGGACAGAAAGAGGAGGCAGAAAAGAAGAAGAAAGGAAAAAGGAAGATTGAAGAGGAACAGAAGTAAAAAGGTCAGCTTAGCAAGTTTGGGAAGGTCATGAAACATTTGCCCCAAAGGAAGGGAGAGGCTAATTAACATTTCTCAGACAATGGGGCAGAACCAACCTGCACTGTTACCCACCTTCAGACAAGGGAAGTCCTTGTCACCTCATTCCCTAAAGATCAATCAGTTTAAAGGGTGCACTGTTCTGCCAATCATATTGTGCCTAGTTGTTGATGCTCTATTCTGCCCCTGGAAACCATATAAAAACTTTCTGAACGGGTGCTGGGGGTCGGGCCCTCTCCTTTGGGTCTGGGACGACCCCAGTGCACTGGAATGACAAATTCCTCTTGCTTTTTGCACGATCCAGGCTCCACGTGGTTCACTGGGGGGACCCCAGTAAGCTAAGGCTCCCCAGAGTCTTACAGAAGGAGGTAAATAAATGAGATATATCCAAGGAAAGAAGAGGCTAATGGGTTGATGATATTAAAATTAGTTGCATGGAACCAGAAAACATAATATCTCTCTTCACCAGCTACCTTGAAGCAAGGCTGCTTCACTAACACAGCATCAACCACTGATGGCAGGTGAGCCTGGCATCTATGAGAATCAAATGGCAGTTGTCCTGTGAAAATTGTACAGGCATAAAAGATGTTGCCATGAAACCTGCCTCTGTGGTACCCAGGCAGGAACAGAAGAAGAAAACAGGCAAGAGCATGTGCTCAGAACCATAGGGGCTATAGGGGTCATCCAAGATCATTGGTTTACAGAGGCCTTTTGTGGTATCTAATAGACCACAGACCCCTATGGGAAGAACAAATTGACAGCTGCCTAAAGTGTCAAAAAGTGTGGATAGCAAAGAAGTAAAATCAAGAGCTAGTAACAATGTTATTTGCTTAGGCAATAACAATTTGAGAGCTGATATCAGAAAGCTGATCTCCTCCAACTCAATGGAAAGTTGAAATGTTTCTATCAACTGTCGACATGAAGTACCTGTTCACATGCCAGGAGAGTAACCTTTAAATCAAGAAGTATCAGTAGCTATATTATCTTTCTAATAGAGAGATTTGACAGCTATGCATGAACGAATCCAGCAGGTAGACATCTGTATGCTCACAATGTCCGAGTTTGAAAATATAAAAAGCAAAAATTGATAGACTGAAATAAACCACTCAGTGCAGAATCTACTTTGAGATGCATTTATGTACTTGTCTGAGGCCACACACTGAGGGATATCTTAAGATAACTTTCCTAATACTTGAAAATAGACTCAGCCAGCCAAAGCCCAATAATTGCACAGAAGATCTATGCTCCACAGCTTACTTGCTTGCAACAAATGTGGCCAACAAAATAAAACTTCACCTTCTCTCAGATACACTGGAGTCATTTGCTGTGTGACCTACAGTGGACATAAATTTTAAATGACTGGCCCTAGCTTCTTAGGATGTATTTGCAAGTATTTATGAAAATGTGCTGAGATTCTTAATAAAGAGAAAAACTCAAAACATACAAGAATAAAACATTTTAAATTTGATCAGGTAAAGATGAGAAAAGACATTTTATTTTTGTTATCTTTGCACCTCTTTCTCCTCCTCCTTTTTCTCCTCCTCCTCCTCCTCTTTCCTCCTCTTCCTCCTCCTCCTCTTCTTCCTCCTCCTCTTCCTCCTCCTCCTTTGAAACAAGCTCTCATATATCCCAGGCTTCCTTAGAACTCCTAGTTTTCATGCTTTTACCTCCCACATTCCACATAACAATTTGAATTGCTATCACAAACATCTAGACAGGAAAAGCAAACAATATGAGAAAAGTCAAATGAGGTTAATGATAAAAAGTGAAGAGAAACCAAGCACAACACGATGTAAAACAGCAAAGCTCAACGAAGTCATGAAGATACTGAAAAATACACATAAAACTGGAGGGGAGGAAGCTCTCCTCAAGGCCTGGCCTTCAAATCAGGATGTACACTCTGCCTTGGCCAGCACAAGAAACTGCCAAGAAGACAGTCATGAACCCATTCTTGTTCTATAAACAGAACAGAATCTGAAACTTCTAATCTTCCCAGGTGAGCAAGTGACAGGGCTGTTTTGATGCCTGGAGTCCTGTGGGCAGGTACAGCATCTGTGGGAGAACAGACTTGGCTCTAAAAGAACAAACTGGCACATTTTGACAGATCTGTGTGCCAATAGTCCCTACTTGAACCTGGAAGATACCTAAATCTACATCTATAATTCTCCTCCACGTGTTTTTCCCCCCTGAGGATGGTTGGGTATTGAACCATAAAGAGATCTTATGAGCTTGGAGACCTTGAACTTATGACCATTATACCTCACTGTCAAACACTAGGTGCTCTTAATGGCTTAGTCTTTCACTGCACCCCCATAGGCTAACCATAAAAGTTCCATGGCTTAAAAACTACAAAATAGATAAAAAGCATAAAATATTTTACTACCTTAGTATTTTTAAATGGTTATTTTGTGTCCAGTGGTGGCCATGCCATAATGTGGAGGTCAGATGACAACTTGGAGGTATAGGTCATCTGCTTCCATTATATGGGTCTGGGAATTGAACTTGGGTGATCAGAATTGGCAACAGTTACCTTTACCTGCTGAACCATCTCACCAGGTCACTTTACTATTTTAAAATTTGATTGTACATATTGCCAGGGAACGGAGTAGTTATTTGATAAATGCACAATGGGAAAAATGGTGAAGTTGAGGTGACTAGCATTTCCATCTCTTAACCCTCTCTAACTTCTTGCCACCACTAACAGTGAATATTTAGTGACACTGTTCAAGACAAGGTTCTCTCTATGGAGATGCAGCCAGTTTTGGTTTGGTTTGTAATGGACCCTTGGAAAGTGAGTTTCTGTACACTGAGGGTCATAACAATACAGTCACGTGGCTTGGGGAGAAACTGGAGTTTGCAAATCAGAAAGCCAAAAGTCGAGCAACAGAGACCATCAAAAACAACTTCAGAGAAGGATCCATGGAAACAGAGGTGCTTGGGAACCTAGCTGAACCTGGCTGAACCTGTCCCTATCCCATCATCTCCATCACCTCAAGGTGACCTCTTTCAAAGGCATGTGTTCTTGTCTACACTGGGCACAAAAGCACCAATGTCTGAGGTTTAGAGCAACACAGCATGTTAGTAGTTAATTTTCTGCTACTGTAACAAAACACCCGAGAAAATCATCTTAAAGGAAGAAATGTCTATTTTGGCTCCCTGTTTCAGAGGGTCAGCCTATGGTCACTTGGCTCTGTTGTTTTCTTGTTTCCTGTGGTAAGGTAAATCATGGCAGGTATACTTGGTTGACCAGATCTCCCTATCTCAAGTTATGGAGGAAGTAGAAACAGAGAGGAAGGGACCAGCGACAAAATGTGTTCTTAAAGAGCCACATTTCTGGTGGCCAGACTCCAATAGTTGCTCACCTCCTAAAGTTCCCACCCACTCCCAATAGTCCTTTAAACTATGAATCATTCAGTGGGTAAATGTGTCCATGAGGGCAGGGCCCTTCTCATCTAAGCAATCTCTTCCCAAATGATCCAGCTCTGAATACTGCTGCATGAGCCTTCAACTCAGGAGCCATTGCAGATGGTGGTGAAGCTTCACACACAGTACAGAACCTGGCATTTTGAAAGGTGTTATGTCTCAGTGGTATCTTTGGTCCACAAGCCACAATGGCTTCTGCTAGAAATGGCGGTCAGCTCCTGCAGAGAGATGAGGCTATAGTTAGTCCCCAGGTTAAGGTCGCCTTTATTCCAAGGTTGCCACCCAGCAGTTAACTTACCACTGTTTTCTTTTCAGCCCATCTAATCAGTTTCTCACTCCCTAAACATGCTCAGCCCTCAGGCCTGTGGACACACAGCATCCTGCTGGAGATGCCTTCCTCTCCCCATCCACCTGACCTACCCATCTCTCTTGGCCACTCCTCTTGCTTCAGTGTCAACTTGCCCCTTTGCCATCTCTGTGCTTGTTTTGTATGTTAGTCTAGTCTATATTCTACACTGGCAGAGCATCTAACTATAAATGTATACACTACATTCTTGTGTGGAGGAGGAGGGGGCAGGTAAGGGAATCTCCAGAGACATTTTACACAAATTGAGTTAACAATCGCATTCCTGGGCTGGTGAGATGGCTCAGTGGGTAAAAGCACCCGACTGCTCTTCCGAAGGTCCAGAGTTCAAATCCCAGCAACCACATGGTGGCTCACAACCATCCACAACGAGATCTGACTCCCTCTTCTGGAGTGTCTGAAGACAGCTACAGTGTACTTACATATAATAAATAAATAAATCTTAAAAAAAAAAAAAACAATCGCATTCCTGGTTTGCTCTATGTCTCCTCATCTACATAAAAAAAAAAATGGGTAGAGGTGAGAATTCCAGATGTGTGCATTTGCAAAGAATCCGAATGAGGATCCCAAACACGGGGTTGGGAGATAAAGCTCAGTAGTAGAGTTCCTGCCTCAGAGTAAGGCCAGGTTTCAAGCCCCAGCACCTTAAAAGGAAAGGAAAAATGTAAGCCAGTCAGTCCTCCTAGGAAAAGCATCTGTGAGGTCTCTGAATGGTAGCTCTCAGCAGCCATGTGGAAGGCCTTCATGCCACATGCTCTGGGAATGTGGGGTCTTCCCACAGCCACTCAGCCATCATGACTGAAGCAAGGACCATGGAGCTGCCACCTTGAACAGAGGGGAAGCTCTGGGGAAACATCAGGAAGGAGGGAGCCCACACCACAAATTCAAGAAATGGGGCTTACTGTTAACCCTGCAGCATGCAGAGAGCTTCAGTAAAACTAAGAGTCACCCCATGACTCAAGACTGCGACTTTCATGGAGCCCACGATACTAATACTTCCTTATTATTCCTATGAATTAACCCACTAGTGTTAATGAGTTAATAACTAATATTTCATAAAATTCATAATCCTTATGGATTATTTCTTATGAATTAACTCATTCACATGCCCCTCCTTTTTACCTTTGAGTCTGCTTAAAAGCTTCTTTTTTTTTTTTTCATACCCAACGGGGCTGTAACACATGTTTCTGTGGGTCTCTGTGACAGGCAGTGTTGAGATATAAGAGCCTACCCACTGTGGGTTCCAGTCAGAGAAGGTGTTTGGTATGATGGGCCTTGTTGGAGGTCTGTCCTGTGAGTCTTCCCACCTTTGTCTTGAGTTGTCACTGGCTGGAATAACCCAGCTGAATTTTCCTAAGATTTCATCTGTGCTTATTGGAGAAACTGACCAGGAAAACACAGACTGTTCTATTGTCCCAGCTTATTTTATCATGGTGCGTCCTGTTCCCGTGGCACTGAGGCAATCTTGAGAAAGAGCTTCTAGTTCTGGCACAGCAGCAGGACAGACAAACCAGGACAAGTTGGTAATTAACCCACTCTCAACGGAGCTGGGGAAAGAACTGCCCAGGTTCATCTTTATTGTCCTGCTGCCTAGATTTGATATCACTTAGGAGACACACCACTGGCATGTCTGTGACTTTCCAGAGAGGTCTAGCAGAGTAGAGAAGACACACTCTGAAGATGGGCAGCGCCATCCATGGCCTAGGGACCCAGACTGAATAAGAAGAAGTAAGCTAAGTACCAGCATTCATCTCTATCTGCTTCCTGACTGTGGATGCTGCGTGTCCAGCTGCCTCTGGCTCCTATTTCCATACCTTCCCTGTGGTAAAGAAATGTACACTCTGTGAGCTAAAATGAACCCTTTCTCCCTTAAATGGACTCTTGTCAGGTATTTGGTCACAGCAGTGAGGAAAGTAGCCAAGTTCAGAATCAACAACAGAAGTCTAGACATTGTTCAAGGTCTCATTTACAGATTATAGAAGGTTAGACTTCTTTGCATCCATGGAACAGAATTCCAGAGATAATAAAACTCACCCACCTATAACCCTGAGCTCTTTGATAAATGTCTTCATTTTCCTCTACCCCCTGGATAGCTTTAGCTTAATGACAGGTAACACATTTTAAAAAAAAATAAGTTTGCCTCTCATCAATGAATAGTTTGGCTTGAATTTTCCCACTTCATACTGCCGTTGTCAGGATCAGAGATTAAGATGGTAAGGGAATGAATTCCAAGCTATTGAAGCAGTTGTATAAAACTGGAATTACAGTTGACAACTGCTCTGGTTTCAGTTACATGTGGTTTTCTCTAGACCCAAACCAATAAACAAAAAACCCCAGAAGCAACTACGTTTTAGATGGAAAGCGGTGCGTTTATTTCCATTTCATCTTGCTCTGGGTGTAAATCATCCTCTGTGCAGTCAAACTATACCCACTTCTGTTAGTCACTCAGCAGTGCTTTCAGTTACTGGGCTGACAATGGTGGCATCATGGTTCTTATGTTCCAGGAACCCTTATTTTATATTCTAATGGCAAGAGCAGGGATGCAGGTAAAATGGGGTCTGGGCAAAGAGAAACTATGAAGCATTTTCTTTAAGTGGAAAAAAAGAAAAGAAAATTCTTGTATTTGTTGTTTGTTTGTTTGTTTGTTTGTTTTTAACTCATATGCTTAAGTTGTGGAGACCTACAGAAATTACTCTTGTGGAAGAATGAGCAACTATTTGAAGACCGAGCCTGAAACCATCCAGCCCTAGGGTTGGTGGTAGTATAGCACAAGGACGTTATAAGTAAGACAAAAAGAGGCAAAGCAAGACCCAGGCCTGTGGAGTGGTTATCCTGATTGTCAAAGCAAGGGAGGAGGCAGCCATGAAACTGAGCTGCTGGTTCAGTTTCTCCCTTTAAGCTCCGAAAATAACCTGTGATTTTTAACCCTCTCCTATCAAGTCTACACAGCTTCTTAGTTAATTAAATGAGACCACAGTGGACAAATGACCTGAAAAGGAGGTGTTTTCCCTGCCAAACCTCAGACATCTTTATAATGGAGACTTTTAAAATAGTGTAAACCTGACCGGAGAAGCAGAGGAAAAGCTTTGGACCAAATGGAAACTATCTAGTGGAGATAGTCATCCATGGCATGATGTTCAATGAAGCTAGCCTGAAGGCAGAGGACCAACTCTACTCTACCCTCCTCTTCTACAAGCTCCTAGGATCCTTGACCAAACCATAGCAGTGAAACTTCTTGGAAGAAATCACGTTGGCTGCAGGAAATAGCCAGAGCCTCAAAGGTATTGAGCAGTGTGGCAGAATGTGCTCCAAGAATTAGGTTCCATGAACTCACTCATAACCTTTGGAAAGAGGGTTATTTCTATTGGAACAGGAACGCTGACTAAGCCACAGCCCTCTTAATTCCCCCCATACCGCGATCTTACTTCTAACAGTGCGTCTCTGCCAAGCTTTCTCTGTCTACTCCATATCCTTAAATCCTAACAACCTTTCTAGGTAAGAACCTAGAGCATCTTGCACTTAGCAAAGTTCTTCCAGTGTGGCCCAACAGGTCAAATCGACTATCCAAAGTCCATCCAGGTTTGAGCCAGCAACCTCAGAATTTGAAACGTATATAGCCTGTGAATTACCCCAGGACACGTATCATGCCCATCTATAGCTAACCACATGCTTATCTCCCCACGTCTTGGTCATTCTCTGTTGGCCACACCTATCTTAGAGGATGATTAATGTCTGGTGCCTCAGTGTCATGCTAGTGTTATTAAGTGCATTCAAAAGCAAGCACTGCCACAGAGAGGCCTGAAGAACTTATCTGACTCTGCTGGGTGACTTTAAACAACTCACTTCCCTCTGTCCCTGTTTTTCTACCAATGATACGATTTTTTTTTTTTTAAATTTTGCAAGTGTCCACGTTTCTTCTTTTTACCAAAGGTCATTGTGTGGTAGTCTCACAGTAAAGTGTAAAGTAGGATCCCCTTTCACACTGTAAGTCCAAATCAGAAATGTGAGGGGAAAAAGATAGGGAACTCTCTTGGCATGAGGATCTTGGGCAGTGAGTTTAGCTACAGAATAGATGGAGTTCCCTACAAAGTAGAAGGACAGGTTCCTTGATAAGCATTCCTCATGCATTTCAAGATGTTGTCATCAAAGCATTCCATATAGCACAGACTCCTCTAAGCATACATCCCTGAGTCATCAGTTTGTACAACCATCACTCTGGCCCTATAAGCAGTGCTTGTGGTTTAAATCCACTGCTCCTGGACTTCCTCCTGGTATAAGCATCCCACCTTTAGAAACCAGGGTCCCTAATGCACATGCCATTTGATTTCCAGGACTAGAGCTGGTGGTAAATACGGCTGCCTTAGCCCATTGTTTGGTTCCTTTCCCCTCAGTTCTACCTCCTGGGCCACAGAACTATATCACTGTAGTTGATTAAGGATAATCACTTACCAGCCTCAAGGGATGTGTGACACTAGAACAGAACCTGTCTTAATCAGGGTTTCTATTCCTGCACAAACATCATGATAAAGAAGCAAGTTGGGGAGGAAAGGGTTTATTCAGCTTACACTTTCCACATTGCTGTTCATCACCAAAGGATGTCAGGACTGGAACTCAAGCAGATCAGGAAGCAGGAGCTGATGCAGAGGCCACAGAGGGGTGTTAGTTACTGGCTTGCTCAGTTTGCTTTCTTATAGAACCCCAAAATACTAGCCCAGGGATGACACCACCCACAGTGGGACCTCCCCACTTAATCACTAATTGAGAAAATGCCTTACAGCTGGATCTCATGGAGTCATTTCCTCAACTGAAGCACCTTTCTCTGTGATAACTCCAGGTTGTGTCAAACTGACACACAAAACCAGCCAGTACAGAGCCTGAATTGTCATGTCTCAGGGATGGTCACCTGCAGAGGTACCTTAAGAGGGTAGAAACCAGAACTCCTGCTAAATATACCTTAGTGCAAAAGCGTCATAGCCAATTTATCCATCTATGTATAGGCCAAGATGTTAGAAAACCTTGATTAAGGGATATTCAGAATGTACAACTTTACCAAGACAGGCATCCTCAAACTTCATTGGTTTAATATCTATCATACAGAATGCAGGGGTCTTGCTGCTATATCTGATGCACATGCTAATTCTACCTTGACCGATCTATTCAACCTTCTGCCATCAATATGTAGTTGATAATGTCTTATTCTGAGGGATCACACATGTTCTAGATCCCTTCATACTGTGTGATGGAGATACACAGATAAGAAGCTACATACATGCTGTTGTCTGTCTCGTGTGAGTATAAACATTTATGATCCTGCTTTTTCAATTTAAAAATAACCAAGTTCACTGTCTCAGTGGATGCTTCAAGGGCTCGTATCAAGTCAAGCAGTTTTGAATGCTATGTGGAGCAGAAGGAGATATGAGGTATTTATACCTAGGAAAGGATGTGAGAAGGATCCATGCATGAAAATTCATGGAAAGCAATAGAGATCTAGAACATACCTGTAGTATTGGTGAGCCTAGCCTTCAGGAGCTTAGAAACCCCATCAGAACATCTCAACTCAGTGGAGAGCCCTACCCTTGCACTCCCAAGGAAACCTTAGAACCAACGAGAGAACAGATAGAGGGAAAGGGGTGGCAGCTGGTCAGTTTCATTCACATTTGCCACACCTTAGCAC
Source organism: Mus caroli (assembly GCF_978045245.1). Taxonomy (NCBI): domain Eukaryota; kingdom Metazoa; phylum Chordata; class Mammalia; order Rodentia; family Muridae; genus Mus; species Mus caroli. The sequence continues at coordinate 31,646,990 of NW_028227271.1, read as the reverse complement.
AGATGCCCTATAGGCTACACCAGAGATAGTGATATCAGTGGCTAGAGGCACAGCCAGCACAAATGCCCCACAGGCTACACCAGAGATGCTAATTTCAGTGGCTAGAGGCACAGTCAGCACAGATGCCCCATAGGCTATACCAGAGATGCTAATTTCAGTGGCTAAAGATACAGCCCAGTGTCTGGAGAAGGGTGAAGCCATGAGGAGGATGAGAGAGGGCCTTGGGGCATGGGACAGCTACACAGAATGAATGAATGAAGAGTACAGCTGACCCAGCAGACAGTCCTGAAGAGTGCCATCCTTTGAAGAAGAAAAAGAATAAGAAGCCCATTCAAGTAAAAGAAATCCTCAAAAGTGACCCGGAGATTACAGCAAGAAGAGGACTAGAACAGAAGGGAATCTCAAAGCCTGAGCAAAAGAGCAGCTTCCCAGGTGGCAAAGGATGCTGGAAGATAAAGACTAAATGTGCTTCTGAAAACATGGCTCATGGTGTTTTTGCTCTTATCACAAGGTGGAGTGTTGAATGAGTTTGGGGGAGAATGGAGACCAGAAAAGGCTCAGAAAGCTAACAGGTCATCTCCCTGGCCCTGTGATGGTTAATAGTTATCAGAGAAGCCTGACTAATACAGACCACTATCAGCCTTCTACCACCAACTACAGGTATAGGCCCAAAGTGAATGCCTGTACCTCCCTGGTCTTGGGTTTTACTGTGTATGGAACAGGAGTGCTAACATCTGACAGCTTGCAAGGTTCTGTAATTCCGGAGGGAGAGGGGAGATGTGAAAGCACTCTTTGAACTGTCAGTGCTTTAAACACACAGGGAGAGGCTAACATGGGGGAGACTTCGATACAAACCAATGATCACAGATGTGGAGACTATGATAGGCACTCACTTTCCCCGGTGCCACCGTGGACATCACAAAGCCTGTGTCATTTTTCAAACTGATGAAAGAGACTTTGAAGTATCCAAAAATCTAATTGCCCAGGGCTTCCTCTTGCTTTACTGCTCCCATCCTGGAACCATCCTGAGCAGCGAGACCCTGAATTCATTTCCACTTAAGGCTGTCTGGAACCTGCCACCCTGAAGGGACAAGACCAAGGCTCACTCATCCTTTATGTCTTACCCACTGACCAGCACGGGCATGATACGGGAAGGAAGGAGACAGTATGTGCTGGGACAGTGGGGAGGATGGGGGTGAAATAATGAACAAAGAGAATTTTTAATCCCTAAAAGAACAGGAAATAGTTTGTAGTATGGAAAGCAACTGGGCAGAACTTTGAATGAATGAGAGGCTGGATTAGTACAAAGCAGAAAGAGGAGCTAATTAGCTTATGTCTAGAGAAGAGAATAGACAAGAATGCAAATTGGGACTGATTGGATGGCTCGGTGGGTCAAGGTGCTTGATGACAAGCCTCGTGACATGAGCTTGGTTCCTGGGACATACATCACACATGTGCACACACTAAATAAATGCTAAGAGAAAACTGAAAAGTAGACACAAGCAAACAGAAGCACAGATTACAGACAACACAGAAAAGCATGTGTGTTCTTCCAAGCTGATCTTGAGCAAAGTTGTGGGATGGATGTTCCCCCCCATCCCCCCATCATTTCACAGAACTCTACAAATGGCCAGGTGACCACATGGCCTCTGCATCTTCTAGTCCAAGCTCCATCACTTACAAGAGGGTGGGTGGCCTTGGGAAGTCTAAGGAACTTCTTTAGGCCTCTGGGATCTTTTCTACCCACTAAAAGCATCTTGCTCATTGAGGGAACTTTATGAAAGGTAAGGGATGTAAGTCCCACCCACACCCAGAATGAACCTATCAGATTCTCTATCCTGTCATCCTATGCTTCCAAGCAGCCTGGCACTAGGGTCCTCAAAGGTTCCTGCTGCCGTGGGACAGTGAGGAACATGGAAACGCAAGAGACCAAGAATGCAGAGAAGCACTATTTTTCTCCCAAATGGAATCTGCACAGTAGCCTTAAAATGGTGCAGAATTCCAGCATCACCTCTCCCCTTCCCAACCTCCATTTTTACTTTGTCTCACTTGGGATTCTGCTTATCACTTCAGAGGCAAGTGTGAGACTGGGTTGGGACAGATGGATAAGAGACCTTGAAGATGGAATGCTTCTTCCTCATCGTGGCTCCTTGGGGCTCCTCCAAATCCCTGTGAGTGAGGACAGAAAGGAGCACACACCTCTACATACCTCCAGGTCGGTGCCTAAAGAACGCACAAGAAAAAAAATATTATGCACAATATTGTAGTAGTAAATTATTTAAATCTTGTCCCAGGGCTTTTATCCTGCTTTGTTCATTGGATTTCCAGGTGAAAGATACAGTCACAGCCTTTATATTTACAATAAGCCTTAAACAACACAAGAGCTGGGCAGATACCTATCCCTCATGCTCTTAGCCTCTACTTTCCTATTGATAAGCCCAAGTTATTATTTACTATTTACTATGTTCTATCTGGGCTGCTCTTAACTCCAATTGGGCAGCCCTCAGGGCCATGTTCTCTTGACCCTTAACCCATAGTGGTTTCTCCTTCCTCCTCTCCTGTACCTTCTTCTTTCTCATAGTCCCAGGCCCTGGAAACCTAAATCCCACCTATGTCTGCCCAGCTATTAGCTGTTGTCATCTTTATTTACCAATCACATTAACTTAGCTAGTGTCTACAAGCAGACTCTCTTCTCATCTCGAGGACAACCAGTTTGGGGAAAACAAATTCGTTTAGAATACAAGGAGCATCAGGCCAACCCACATTGTTAGTTGAGAAGCATTTTGGCAGTTTTAACCCTAACGAATCAGTTTTCATTTATCATTTTGGAAGAAGTACTTTAAAATCATTTGAAAATTTGTTCATCAAATGTGTGTATAAAAGGAGTGTTCTGGATATGAGCACACGGTGGGGATCTTTCTTAGCCTCCAGTGTTACTGGGATACCTGCAGATGGCTTGGGTGAAATGTGGTCCAGATGTGGGAAACAAGGACCTTCAAACTAGAGAACGGAGGCTCAGGGGGTGAAATCAAGGTTTCTCTTCCACGTTCTGTGCATCTTCATCCACTCCATCTCTCTTAACCATCACAACAGGCATGCAGGGAAGGGAGGAAGAGAAGAACATCAGACGTTGCTTCCACAGAGAGTCCTGGGTCCAGCAAGGTGAGATGATTTGGCTGTGACCTCCCGGATTGCCATAGTGAATTTCACTTAAAAAAAAAATGACCAAAGCCAGGAACCAAGTGTACACTGATAGAGAAATGTAGAGGCTTGATAGGAGCCCTTGCAAGCTGGGGGTAGTGTAGGGGTTTGAAGGCTTCAGTTTTGCCTCCAAGAAAGGTAAATCCCATCCACACAAGGAAAATTTTGTAGTATTAATATTTAATAAATCCTGCCCTTTATATTTTAATATGCCTTGATCAGCATAAAAGCTTGACAACTATCTAGCCTCCATGTTGCTAGAATCTACCTCCCACCAATAATTCCGAGTCAGTACTTATTAATTTCTATGTTCCATCTTGACTGCTCCTGGCCCAATTGAGCAGCCATCTGGGCCCCGCTTTCCCAGCCCCCTTTACATGGCGGCTCTGCTTCTCTGTCCTGCACACTCCTCAGGGATGGCATCACTCTTCATCCTCTTTCCTTGCTGTCCCAAAGTAACACACACACACACACACACACACACACACACACACACACACACACACCATCTCTCTCTTCTTCCCAGCTATTGTCTTCTGGCATCTTTATTTACCAATCAGAATTAGCTGGGGGCAGGTTTCCAGAAGCTGTGTGCAGACTCTCTCATGCAAACAGTTTTGAGGGACTCAGTTAGCATTAGAAGACAAGCAGCTACAAGATTTGCTAAATCTTCCTTGTGGCAAATTCAGGTCCACAATAGGCTACCCTCCATGGAGCCAGCTAGTTAACTGGGATAACAAAAAGGTCACCCAGAGGTGATCAAGTTGACAAGACCAACGGCTCAAAAAAAGAGAAAAAATTAGAAGGACCAAAACATATAATGATCTGCCTACCTTGTAAAAAATTATTATCATTGTATTTTATTAGTACTTTGAAATTTTTATTTATTGTATCTTGATAATATTCGTTCCAGCTCCTCCCAGATCCAAGTCCCTTTCTTAACCTCCCAACCTTGTGTTTACCCCCATCCCCCATTCCCATGGAGTCTAATTTATGCTGCTCAAATAATATTGTGTATAGCCATCTATAGGAACATGATCAACCTATAGGGAGCCACACCCTTTAAGGAAAACTGACTTTCCCTCTCCCAACAGCTATCAAACACCAAGAGCCTGGGTGGACCTTCATGTCAACCTTCCTGCCCTTGCTAAGGTTCAATCTGGCAGCAAGTCTCCTGCATGACATGAGACTGCTGTTAGTTCATATGTGTGGCTGCCATGATGTGTCCAGAAAATACCAATTTGTAGTTATCACTACCTCTGACGCTTACAGTCTTCCCATCCCCTCTTCCATACTGATCTCATAGCCTTGGGAGAAAAGGGTATGAAAAGGAGACCAGAAGTTGGATAAGGTTACTGCTGCTTGCCCAACAATAAGCAAACATGGGGACAAGAAATAATGACCCAAGAAGCTGTATGGAGGAGCCTTTAGGGTACCTCCAAACTCTGTCTTCAGCTCCTCCAACACAGTAGGCAGACTTCCCACTGTCCCATAGCTTGCCATGGGTACCATTTAGTCATCTTCATGTTCATGAGAGTTGACTGTCCCTATGTTCTAGAGCTTAGGGGAGCTTTCCTTTTCCCGGGGGTGTCTTGAAGCTAGGATAAGGGAATACCACAGCTTTAAGTCTTTAGCCCTTTTACCTATCAAGGAGGGTAAATCATCCAGCTGGTAGCTAAACTTGGCCCCAAACCATGAAGAGCTCTTCCCTATTAATAGTCTTGAAAGCTTCTGCAGGCCTGAGTTTTTCATCCACAGATAAACATGGCTTGTTCTGTTCAACGCTGTAGCCTACTCCCAAATGGCTATGTGAAGAGAAGCCTGACTCGGGCATGACAAGCCCGGTAAGATAAGGCCTTACTTACTTGCCTGCCCCATAGGCATTTCTCACAGGTAATGGACATCCACAATTAGTAGATGCCATACCTCCATGGTGGATCTTACCACACAAGCTCATGGTTTAGTCATGTAGCAAGAACCTTTAATGATATGGCAATCTACAGTTAATGTGTACAACAATCCTCACCTTCAACCTGTTGCAGAAGCCATCTGCAACTGGAAAAGGGGGACTGTCCCCCATGAACTCATGATTTGAAGGCCTGGTGCTCAACATGTGACATATTTAGGCAGTTCATGGAAGTTTTGGGAGGCAGGACCGTGATGGAGGAAATACATTATTAGAGTAAGAACATGTGTTTGAAGTTTATACTAGGTCACTAGTTCCATCCCCTCCCCTGTTTCTCTTTTCCTGTTGGCCAACAATTGGAGAGCCTCTGCCACAGGCTACCAGTGATGTAATCTTCTGCCAATATGGGCAGGGCTGAATGAATGTGAACTGAAACCTTGGAGACCATGATCACAAGTAAATCTTCCCTCCTGAAGGTGTTTCTGTCAGGCATTTGTCTGTCTGGAAGAGAAACCAACATACCTTCTTACCAGTCTGAGAGAGTGCTGCGCTGTGCTGGAAGCTGAGGGGTGTGCTATAGGAAAAGTGGTTGACACAGTGAGGCCCTGGCACAAGGCTCTAGAGTCAGGCCAGACTCGGATCCTGGAAGACGGTCTGTACTCTTTAGCAGTGGACAGCTCTTATGTACCTCTCTTTCCTCATCTTGGAATAGGAATCATGATTCCAAACTCAAATTATTGGGATAGTGTAAAGAATAAACAACAGACATTGCTGAGACCTAGACTGCCTGGGGCCCAGTTCAATTTAAGTAAATCTTAAAGGTTGGCTTTGTTTAAAATTTAGTGTGATTATTTTTGTTTGTTTGTTTGGGGTGTGTGTGTGTGTGTGTTGAGAGAAAGAGAGAGAGAAAAGAGAAAAGAAGAGAAGAGAAGAGAAGAGAAGAGAAGAGAAGAGAAGAGAAGAGAAGAGAAGAGAAGAGAGAGAAAGAGAGAGCAGAGGTTGATGTTAGATATCAGTCACTCTTCTCATTATTGTTTGATCCAGGGTCTATCACTGAAACTAAGGTCTACCAATTTAGCTATACTGTCCCAAGGATCCTCCTGCTTCTGCTTTCTTGGCACTGGGATTGGCACTGGCATGTTCACTTCCCCTGGCTGTTTGCCTTGGTACTGAGAATTTAAACTCAGGCCCTCATGCTTATGCAACAAGCACCTTACCAACTAAGTCACCTTCCTGGTCCCCTTTAAAACATTTTTATTCCAGCACCAAATTTCATACAAACCACAAGTCTGTGGGTTACTCTTACCCTATTCATAAATATTCATTTGGTAAACTTGGTCAACCAATGTCCACTGACTAGCTACCCTGGATGGAAGAGTCATAGCACCATTGTGAGCCAAGGGCCACCAGGCCATCTTCATTGTCCTTTAAGGCTATACCACAGATCTGACAGAACTGTGAGTGACAAGATGTTCAAATGTCCTTTGTACTGCAAACTGCTGGGCACACCAGAGACATATGCTGTGCATAATATAGGCACATGCTGGGAGTACTGCAGGCCTATGTTAGACATACCACAGGCATATTCTCCCTTAGTTCTAGATAGGCTACTCTGGGGCTAGCAGGGTGAAAAGGGGACCAGGACCACATAGGACAGGAAGCCAGGAAGAGCATGTGCAAGGAGACAAATAAGAGGGAGCTTGCATAAACACCTAATTGGAGTAGAGGGGAAGGCACTGTCCTAGGCCCTTGGTGTGCATTGTTCACCCAGGAGCATGCAAGGGTCTATCCATGTCCAGTTCTCCACTTCTTCCTGAGTCCTAAAGAAGCTATGCCTTCAGTCCCTTACCAGTAGGGAACAACCATGACTACGTCCACTGAGAAGTATGTGGGAGTACCTATATGCACAGTATCAGGTCTTAGAAGCCAGGGAGAGTCCTTTTGACTCATTTCCCTTCCACTGAGACTTCAAGGACACATGCTCTAGGGGGCAGCCCCAAATGACCTCATTGGGTGAGTGAATCTCATTCATCTGGTTAGCCACTCATGTGTCTGGGTTAGTTACAGATTCTCCAAAACCCTAGTATCCCACTTAACACTGGGTGTTCCTGTTAGGAGGCAGATCATGGCTCCTGGCCATCCCTTTCCTCTCAAAGAGAACTTGTAGTCCACATGCAGCTGCCTTCATCCACCACCCCAGCCTTTTTCCATTCCCCTCTTACAGCTAACTTTACCTGCCAACTCCTACAGCCATGGCCTCTGCCTCTTTCTCCCCCAGCAGGCCTCTGCTGCTGAATTTCCCTGGCCCATCACACTTCCCCGCTGAGGCCTGATGTCTGAGTCTTCCAGTCCCTGGGCCTCATTTATCTGCACCGCTCTCAGCAACAACTGGCATATTTATGTCCAATTATCTGCACCTGACACAGTCAGATGGTTTATGGCATAATCTTCATGAGACAGGGAGTTCAATCGTCTACCATTTCCCCATCTATCCAGGACCGAGAACAGGCCTAACACATGGCAGACATTTTAAGAACTGTAGTCTATATGATAACATGGCAAACGCCACACAGCACCCAAGTTTCCAGGGCTGGGAAAGGTGAGCCTAAGATTGAATCTAGATGTGTATCCTTTTTCTGAGCTGTGGACTCTGAGATGAAGATTTGTTTATTGGAGAAGGGGAGTAAAACAGCAGTTTGATGTGCACCTTTTTGTGCCTGCCTCATGGTACTTCGTGTGACCTCCCCCAGGCCCACCCATGTTGTCCAGGAAAACAGGATCCCACTAAATTTTATTGTCGTGGTGTTTGTGATGTTTAAGGTGGTGCAGGTGTGAATTACCCTGATTTGATCATTGAATGATTGTACACAGTCACCTCAACATCACTTTGTATTCCATAGGCAGCCAAACCTTCCTGCAGATCCATGGTGATTATGTATCAACCAACAGATGACTCTGCAAAAAAAGGTGGTCTGTACACACAAAGAAGCATTATTCAGTTAGTAAAAAGTTATTCAATGGAAAATAAATGCCATCTGGAGATTATCATGTGTGCACATTTGAGTGTGTGTGTGTGTGTGTGTATGTGGGTGTATGTGTGTGTATGTGTGTGTGTGTGTATGTGTGTATGTGTGTATGTGTGTATGTATGTATGAGATTAAAAACAGAAGATTAGAGGGAAAGAGGCAATAACTGATAAAAGGAGAAATATAAAATGAAGACAATGGGGGAGTGTTGAATATGGTCAAAAAACATAATACACTTGAAATTGTATGTATATTCCAACACTACACAATGAATAAATTTCACTAAAAACCTTTAAAAAGAAAGGAAGAAAGGAAGGGAGGGAGGGAGGGAGGGAGGGAGGGAGGGAGGGAGGGAGGGAGGGAAGATGCTTGAGCAGAGAAATGTGGATATATGCTGCTGGTTCAAAGAGGGGTCTGCCAAGCTCTAGGGAGATCTGGAAAGGAGATAGCCTTCAGAACAATTTTGTTGGAAGCCAAGGATCAAGCCAGGGTCCGCATGGCCCTGGCCAGGCCACTCATGGAAAAGTGATGACCTTTAGACACATCCTTGAATTGGGTTAAGACTGCTGGATTTGGGGACAGAAAACAGTTTACAACTTGAGCATTATGTTGACTTCCCACCATGTGTTCTGTAAACACACACTAGCCTTCCTTGTTCCTAAGACTTCACTACAGAGTCAATGTGACAAGGACTCCTGAAGGCTGAGCATCTGGCCCAGAATATACTGAAATTTCCAATGAATATTTGTTGTTAGTATGTAATACCACTGATATTGGTTGATCTTGGAGGCACCACTGGAAGGGTTCTAAGTTCTTACATCCCAAAACAGAATGGAGCAGAGACACACAGTCACAGCAGAAGCAAAGACTGCTAATCAAGAAAAGATCACTTGAGAAGAGAGTTTAGTAGCTCAGAGGCCCCAGTGCACAAAGGATTGATTGGGGCTTTTAAGTCATGGAGCATGGGCTTTTGAGATTATCTTAGTCAGTACTCTATTGCTGTGAGGAAACACCATGACCATGCAATTCTTGTAAAGGAAATGATTTAATTGGGGTTTTCAGAGGTTTAGTACATTATCAGTACGGCAGGAAGTGTGGAGGCGTGCGGGCAGTGCTTGAGAAGTACCTGAGAGTTCTACTTTTGGATCCACAAGCAGCAGAAAGACAGAGCTGCTGGGCCTGGCTTGGGCTTTTGAAACCTCAAAGTTCAACTCTACTGACTCTCTTTCTCCAACAAGACCACACCTCCTAATCTTTTCAAATAATGCCATTCCCAAGCATTTAATTCTATAAGCCTATGGAGGCCATCCTTGTTCAAACCACCCCAAAGCTCATGTGTACACCAGGAGGTTTTTGGCTTTTTTTTTGTACACGTGGGCATTTTTTTTTTTCACATGGCTCTATTCACCTAAAATTTACCTATACTTTCTTTTTTTTTTTTCTTTAAGATTTATTTATTTATTGTATGTATATGAGTACACTGTAGCTGTGTTCAGACACACCTGAAGAGGGCATCGAATCCCACTATAGATGGTTGTGAGCCACCATGTGGTTGCTGGGAATTGAACTCAGGACCTCTGGAAGAGCAATCAGTGCTCTTAACCGCTGAGCCAAATCTCCAGCCCACTTTTCTTCTTTTTATGTATACAAACTGTGTAGAAGACGAACATTATGATGCAGATAGATACACATGTGCATATGTATGTGTGATATGCAGGTTAGAAGTTAAACTCGGGTTTCATTTTCAGCAGTCATCTGGTTGGTATGTAGGAGACAGAGTCTCTCACTGGTATGAAGCTCATGAGTTCAGCTAGACTGTTTTGTCCCAGGAATCCACATGTCTCTGACACCCCAGCAATGGGACTAGAAGTGTGTACCACCAACCCTGTTTCTTTTCATCTGGGTTCTTAGGTAAATTCAGGTCCTCTTGTTTATGCAGTGGCATTTTACTAAGAGAGACATTTTCCCAGCCTACTTCATAGGACTTGATGTATCAAATATCCCATTAGCATCTTAAATGTCCACCCAGGGCTGTGCTCTTTAGTATATGAAGTATTACAGGTCACCTTCAGACACCTGGAGTGCCTCTGTGTCATTCTTCTGCCTCATCACTAATAGTAAGTTTATTGTTAACGTGGGGTAGTTTGTTTCTAAAGATATATTAAAGATGCAAAACCCTAAAGCAGCCATGGGAAAAAAAATAAGGTCAAAACTCTTGTGTCTCACAGTGTTAAACTGCAGCCTTCAGATGGAAGAAGACAGATGAATGGGACAAAGAGAGGGATGATGTCATGGATAATTTGTTATTTGGCAGTGTGATCGTCAAAGAGTTTTTCAACAATCGACAGGAAGTATGGACTAATACATGGGAGAAATCAACTCTTTCCTCGTGTGATACTACAGTGTTGTCACAAGCCAAATGTTAATGTTTCTAGAAGGATCCATACTAGAGAATTTAGAACAATTTTAAATAGGACACATGGACTCAAAGTGTACATTGAATATCATTAAAATCATAAGCTTATCAAACACAACATTAATAGAATGAGGTCAATAACATATCTGGAAAAATACTCAAAATGCATCTTACAAGGAAATGAATTCAGGATATATAAAGAGCTCCTTCAAATCAATGACAAGACAAAGGACCCCACTTAGAATGGGCAAAACACTTGATCAGACTCTTGACAAAACAAATGTCAGATGAGCATATGAAAATGCCCAAATCTTTTAGTCTAGTTGTCATGGAAACGCAAACTGAAACCACAGCAGAAGCCAGGCCTGGAAGTTCTCAGGAGGCTGCAACAGAACAGCTAGAAATTCTAAAGCCTGAGCTATATATTGAGTTCTAGGTCAGCTTGCAACCTTGTCTTAAAAAGTAAAATAAAATAAAAAAAATAGCTGGACAGTGGTGGCGCACACCTTTAATCCCAGCACTTGGGAGGCAGAGGCAGGTAGATTTCTGAGTTCGAGGCTAGTCTGGTCTACAAAGTGAGTTCCAGGACAGCCAGGGCTACACAGAAAAACCCTGTTTCAAAACACCAAAAACAAACAAACAAACAAACAAACAAACAAACAAAAAACCAAAACACAAAAACAAAAAACAAAAAACAAAAAACAAAAAACAAAAACAAAGAAACACAAAAACCAGAAGACTTGAGTGTTGGTGAATGCCAGTGTCCAGTGCATTCTGGCTAAACTATGCTATAGTCCCTGCTCACTAGTCTTCTTACAATGTCCCTAGGAGGAAGTGAGACAGGCAGGTGTAGGAAAAGTTTAGTACCCATAATTCTGCTGGGCTTGGACCACACACATCTCTTTCCTAAGAGCATGCTGTGTGACCCAGAATCCTCCCACTCCCACTCCAAATAACAAAATAGATTATCTGTCCATAACAACCTTCTGGGAACTGCCCCCTTGGCTACCTTCCATTCAGACAAACATACCTAGGAACAGGAGACAGAGAGTTGATCTAGCCTGAACTGGTTTGGGACCCATGTACAATAAGGAAGATTGAGCTCTCAAAATGATCTTTTGGGGGAACATTTCTGTTTTCCATCTTGTACCTGTATGCACAATTAACATCAGAGTCATATAGCAGTGGTTCTCCACCCCGTGGGTCGTGGCTCCTTTGGTGGGAGTTGAATGACCCAACCCTTTCAAGAGGTCAACGAATACCATCAGTATATCAGATGTTTATATTATGATTCATAACAGTAGCAAAATGACAGTTATGAAGTAGCAACAGAAATAACTTTATAGTTGGGGGATCCTCCCAACATGAGGATCCATATTAAAGAGTTACAGCATTCGGAAGGTTGAGGACCATTGCATTATGGGAAAGGACATGCACAGTGAAGAAAAGGGCTTTCATAACCTTAACCTATCAGTCAAAACACAGATACATCCATATCCACACTATGCCCCTTACTAACCAACTCTCTTCCCCTAACCCCATAAGAGGAAACTCCAAACAGCAAAGTCCACTCTGGAGCCCTCAGGATTACACAGCCAGCTGTTCACTTGCAGGGAATCTGAGCTACACTGTTGCTTTGCTTTTGTATCAAACTCCTTGGCACCTGAGAATCTCGGTGTAACTTCAGTTATTTGAACACTATGCTAAATGCTAAGACCATGGAAATACCAGGTCCAGCCTGGGGTCAATGGTAAGAGAAGCCTGGATCAATTCCTCCTGTTTTTCAAATCAGGAAACAAACTGAAAAGAGCCAGATCTCAGGCTTAGTGGCACACCAGTAGCATGGGAGAGAGTCATGGTTTAGTTGGAATTTTATCCTCAAATAGTCTCTGCATTTCTGTTTTCTGCACTGCCTTCCAAGACACTTCTCAAATCATATATACAAAGTAGGAGAGAAAAAAGGATCATTTCTAAGGAGCATTACACTTGAAGAAATTGGCCTTGATGACAGACTTGGGGTGGAAAGATGAGCTTTGTAGGCACAGTTTCGTGAGTCATACCAGCTTATCCCTGTCAGCAACCTCTAACCCACAAGATATCAAGGAATGAGTGTGTACCATACTGGGACCCTTAGCAGCTCTTGCCATTGCAGGATGGAGATCCAAACATGTTCGGTAAAACATACCTCAAGGGTTTGCTGAAATGTTTTAGATAATGTCTTGCTGGGTCCCTGAAATCAATTAGACATGTTCTTCAAACTCTAGAAGTATATGGATGTGACAGCCTTTCTCCAAAGTCACCATGGTCTGCCAACTCCATGGCTTCCCTGCAGAGTGCCTATGCCTTCCTGACAGGTGCTGTGCCTCTCTCAGGAGCAGGTGTGGTATACATCAATTTCCTCCCAAACCTGACATGACCATTGCCATCATGGAACTGAGCTGTGGTCCAAGTGGCCATGGCAACAAGATAAGCATAATGACTAAATGCCCAGTGAGAACTATTTTGGGGGTGAAATGATGTCCCAATATACATTTCCTTGTAGAAGGAGGGGAATCAACAAACCCTCCTGGGATACCATCCACTAGTTCCTCATACACATAGATGCTGGTGATCTGGGGTTCTATAGTTTATAATAGGTGGAAGGTGGACTGGGCTGGAGATGCCAGAGATGTATTTTCCTGCATCAACACCCACTACTGCCTGGGTTGGACTTTAAAGTAATGTGGCTGTCTTTGGGTCATCTGTGCTACTATATGTAACCTCCCATCTCAGCCATGCTTCTAAAATTAACTCTGTAAAGACTTCCTGGTTCACCCAGATGGACTTGGGTGAAATTGTCCTTTGATTTCTTGTGCTTAGTGTGAGATGACTAGTTGTTTCCTTATATCTCCCCGAGAAAAGCCACACAACAAGTGCTATGGGCTAATCCCCAAGACTACATGAATGATCACTCTCTTTTGACAGTGTTTCCTATCATGGAAGGCAGCAGAGGCAGGGGCTAATACCTAAACATCAGTTTATCTACAAAGGGGCAACAGCCCAATAGGATAGATAATTGTATCTATAAATCCAACATTGGTTTCTCCCTAATACTTTGTAGACCATAGAGTAAAGGCAAAGAGCCGAAGTGATTTGCCATTGCCCTCCCATGGTGAGATCAGGCTGAGACAACAGCAGCCTTGGTGACAAGCAATTAAGTTTACTAAAGACAGAGCATCCTGGCTCAGAAAGAGCCAAAGCCTGAAGCTCATGATTGTATGGGGCGTGGGGGGATGAAGAGGCAGCAGTATCCATGGCTTAGCAAGAGTGCCACGGACCGGACCTAGTTGGCCCCCCTCAATCTGTGGGAATCAGGGGTTCAGACAGATGGGCATAGAGTCGGCGGGAATTGACAGACAGACGCGACACAAGGGAGTATGCTGGATCTGAATGTAATTTGTCAAGTGGAGCATCACACTTTTTATACAGAAGAAAATAGGGAAGTTAGGTGACACACCAGCAAGGTACAATGAGGTTACGGGATTCTTACATAAAACAGAGGAATGCAAACTGGCAGGAATCAGCTGGGATAAAATTCAATGTTAACAACTGGGATTCAAAAGCAGCCCCATCTAAGTTCAGCTTAATCTTAGAAGCCAGGGGCAAGGGCCCTTGCCATAGATCCTATTCTAGTCTATTGTATAGTCCACCTTCCCCCTAGGCCATTGTAAATTCTTGTGGAAGGGTGTAACTCAGCTATCTATAGTTCTAAGTATATACTCTGGTTCCTCCTTAGATCACAAACTTCCTTCTTCCTAGATAATGATAAATTCCTGTGTAGGGCAGTGACTTAGCTATCCTTACTCAGGGTCAGCTCAAAGACTGACTAGGACTGGTGAAGAATCTAACTTAGCTATATGTTAAATAGAGGCACTTATAATAAAGCAATGTTAAGGGAAAGCACACAGATCCATTTACCAACTAAAGCAAGGACATTGGAGCATTCTTAATACAGGATGCCATGATTCCAGGAGACTAAGTTTCCATGAACTTTTCGCCTCAGGACAGTGCCCAGGTTTGGGGGGCCTGTTATGCTTGTCACTACTGGAGTGGATGTAGCACAATGGGAATAATGGGAAGGAGGGAAGTAGATCACTGAGGTGGGAAGGGAAGATAGTCACCTGACTATGCTGGGAACCAGAAAGGATATTGGTAAAGCTGAAGCAAGGACCAGAGAACTGCTGGGTTCTGGAACTCCATCCCCAAACCCTGGGAAGACCCAGGAGGCCCTCCCTGAGCAAGGGTAACTACGATGTACACTGTGCATCTGCCTCTCGGGATAAAATGTTTGTTGATTGTAGAAAATGTATAAATAATCAGAGCCACAAAAGAGAGTGGGAAATGGAGACTGAATTAGCTGGCCTGGTCCTCCCTCTGAGACAGGATGTCGGGAAGATGTCACTTTTCCTGGCACACATTTCTGTATCTTACATATATTCTACATCAGGACATTTTGTGTTTCCTGAGATGAAAATCAAGTGCAATTTGTTTTCATTTAAAAAAAAATAAAACAAAAAACAAAAAAAAAAAAAACAAAAAAAAAAATCTCTGCAGACAATGCCTGCTCAGACCATAAGAATAAATTGCAGAGGGAATTGCCCTCGTATGACCCAGACAGGGACCAGGCATGCTTTAAACCAAAATAGCAAGGTTTTCTGATGATGTAATGTAATTCTTAAAGTGTCCTTGACATTCTGGAAGGTTTTATTGGGCCCTAAGAGAAGAACAATATAGAACTACAAGGTTGTAAGGAATCTTTCATTTCCAACAATTCAACTCATGTATTTTACTGCAGTGGAAATACAGCGCGGAGAAGTAGGCATTTCAAGGCTCTGACCTCCCCCAAATCAACAGCATTTCTGCACACCAATTATAATCACTCATCCAGGAAAATCTGAAGAAATCTGTTATAAGCAAGTTGATCATAATTGATCGTGAAGAATATGAGACACAAGACAAATACACACAAATGAAGACTTTGTGTGTACAGTATATGCATATATGTATACATACTTTCAAATATATACATGCCCACACACACACATTTTATATATCTCCCAGAATGGAGACTGGGATAGTTTTCTCCCAGGAACTGCCAATGAACTGACAACTGTAAGTTCTTTATTGTGGAGGTCTAATTCACTGGAACTAGATCAGTTCTATACATTAGTCATACATTCATGGTCATTCCTGAACAAGTCCCTTTACCTGCATGTGTTGGGGGAGGCAGGGGTAGATGTAGGGTGTCTTTAATTTCCTTCCTCCTTACTTGATGAGACAGCGTCTGTCACTGAGGCTGGCTCTCACCCTCTCAGCTAGATTGGCAGATTAGTGAGCCCCATGCATCTGCCAGTCTCCTTCTAATCTCTGAGATTATAGGTGCACTGTACGGCATGTGGCTCTTTAAAAATAGATGGATGCTAAGGATTTAACTGAGATCCTCATGTTTGTATAGCAAGTACTTTACCAAGAGAGCCATCTCCCCAGAATCTCATCTTTTTCTTTTTAAACTAATTTTATTGATACATAATGTACAATACACATGGTACACAATAGCCTTCTGCTGAGTTCTCAGGTGAGTTTTGAGAGATGTTTCTCTTAGGATAATTACCACCCCAGTCAAGACTTCTCTTACCTGTAGAAAGTTAAGACCAGCTATGATGCTGGACTATTTATGGTCTTCTCTAGCTGTTTACTCCCTCTCGTATCCTACATAGCTGCTCTTATGCCTAGAATGTCTGCATTTATATTAAACATTGGCTCTTGGCTCCATCCCACATGACCATAGTTCCATGTGGGATTGTTTCCTTCTGCTGGAAAAGCATCCTTTGGTGTTTAGCTACAGACATTCTGGTGAGCTGGTAGTAAATTTCTCTCTCTCTCTCTCTCTCTCTCTCTCTCTCTCTCTCTCTCTGTGTGTGTGTGTGTGTGTGTACGTGTGTGTGTGTGTGTGTGTGTGTGTGTGTGTGTGTGTGTGTGTATGTGTGGAGTGCTTTCATTTACCTTCAATGTTTACTTTTGATGTCTTTGTGGGTTTTTTTTTTTTCAGCTTCCTATCCCTATACACTGGATACAAATCCTTTCTTATGCCATGTCCTCCATGATGCTGTTACCCTGGCCAGTTACTGTCTTTTTATGTTTCTGTCATTTTAGCCCACAGTAGACCAAAGCCTCAAATTCAAGTCAGTGTCCACCCAGGAGAAGAACAGAGACCGATGTGTGACTAAACATGGAAGAGGACAAGGAGGGGACAGTGGTGAACATGATGAGAAAGGAAATAGTAATCCTTTTAGTCTAAAAGATAGCAAAGTGGGTGAAGAATAAGGAAGAGGAACACTTAGTGACCAGATGTGCCCCAAGAGGAGCATCTAGAGAGGAGTGACCAGATGTGCCCAAAGAGGAGCAGCTAAAGAGGAGGCAGACAGAACTCTTAGCATAGTCATACTTATTCCAGACGGAACAAAACACTTCCCTTACAGACGTGAGACCACCAGATTGGTATAAAAGCAACCCACTACCATTTTTTTGCTCACTGTCATTAAAACTGCAAAAATACAGTAAGCCCAAGAGCACCATGAAAATACTAATCCAAAGAAAACAGGCTCAGCTACACTTTCAGTCAAGGTCAGTTTGTCAGTTTTTACAAATACATGGGACTAGAGAGATGGCCTGGTGGGTAAGAGCATGCATTGCTCTTACAGAGAACCCAGGTCCAGTTCTCAGAACTCACATCAGGCACTTCATAGCAGCCTGTATGTTCAAGGGGGTGGGGGGAATGGGTGTGTGATACAGCATCAGGACCACTGCTTCACTGTTACAGCTAGGAGATAAATTGGGAAAACTATGAAACATTTTGACCTGAAGTACAAAATGTTAAAGCACTGTGACTCAGAGGGAGGGGGTGTGGTGGGGTGGGGTGGGGACTGTGGCTGAAGCTCATGATTTTGAAAGCAGCCGTATGTCAGAATCACCTGGCAGGTGAACTAAATCAAACAGAAGCAAACAAGACCCCAAAACAGGCTAACGAACTCAGATGTCTGCACTCCAGCCAGTGTGGTTATAAATTTTTAAATCCAACCCTTAGTGTTCAGCACAGTTCAGAAACATCACCCGAGGCTCTTTGTTGCTGTTGTTGTACTGAGTTATGTTTTTACTTTAAAAATGTCTATAAGGAAGCCTGTTCATAGGGAGACAAGATGTGCTTGTGCTACCTGAGAGAGAGAAAAAAAAAAGGAAAATATGCAAACATACATCAACAGATGAATTAATAATTTGAAAACATCCGTTGTTGAAAAGCCAGGCAATGTTTGAAAAATAAATGAACTGTGACAAGATGTATTTGCATGGAGGACTCCCATAGAGGAGAGCGAGGCGTCTGAATCAAAGCAAGTGCAGTGTAACACCCTTTTGTATCCAGTTTGGACATATGCAAAAGGGGCTGCACATCTGAAGTCAACAGAGCCCCATCATTCAGAGCTCAGCATCTGCTTCAGAGAGCTGCCGCTTCCCCCCAGCAAGAACAGCCTTGAAGGCTGCAATTTCTGTGCACCTTGCTTTCTTCCTGTCTAAAAGGAGGTGCCGTTACTGCCTGCCTTGCAGGATGGTGTGGAGACAGGAGACAGAACGTGCTGATCAAGATGCGTGGAGAGCCCCCACCCCCACCCCAGCACATCACATCAGTGATTTGCAGCTGTCTGCTGTTACCAGTGCTACAGAGCAGGCTTCCACCAAGCTTGTAAAGTTCTGCTACCTGAATTCCTGAACTCCTGCTACCTGAAATCCTCTGTAGCAAAAACCGCAAGGTGGTAGTAGGACTTAATAGAGCTGGCTGGCTTTCCCCGAATGTTTCCCACTCTATTCTTCCCTGCACTGGGAGGTCCAGGGAGCATGTTCATAAGGCAAGCCCTTTGTGTGGACACTGCCTGTACTTTACCGCTTTTCCCATCCCTGCCACCAAATACCCAACAGGAAGCACTTAAGGGGGAAGGATTATCTTGGGCTTCAGTTTAAGAGGGGACACAGTGAGGAAGATAGAGTGGCAGAGCATGAGGCAGGCAGAAACACTGCATTCACACTCAGGGAGCAGAGAAAACGCCAGTCTCGGTTCACTTTCCCACTTTTATCCAATGTGTGACCCAAGCCCTTGGGATGGTGCAGCTCACATTCAGTGAGGGTCTTCCCTCCTCACGTACACCTTTCCAGAAGTAGCTTCATAGACCTGCCCTAGACATGTTTCCATTGTGATTTTAAAGCCAGTGGTGTTGACAGTGAAGATGAGCAATCATACTGCCCGACTTCACCCACCTGCTTCCAGAGGTTCAGTTTGAAAGGACATTGGTCCAGCAATCTAAAAGTCATCTTGATACGGATCTCTTGGGGCCAGTTTATCAAAGATGGTGTAATCAAATAAACTCGCAATGTAGATCAGAATGATCTCTGCTCTTACAATGGAAACACTGACTTCAAAGGGCCTCTCTGATTACTGACTTTGGTGGTGATGGCTTATATTTTTATTTTATTTCTCTTTCCTTGACTTATAACAGAACTCTCAATGGCACAAATCATTTTAGTCATTTCTTACACTAATGGGAATAAGATGTAAACTCAAATACCTGTCTCTAATGCATTCTCTCTCTCTCTCTCTCTATCTATCTATCTATATATATGTATATATATGTATATATATAATCATATAGCATATATAATATTCTATATTATATTGTATATCATATACCATGTATTATATTATATATATTATGTATTATGTATTCTATATTCTATATTACACATTACATATTACACATTACACATTATATATATATTATACGTGTATGTGTATGTTTCATAAACACACATACTCCCTTTGTATCCCAGTTCTAGCCACACCCCCAGCCTCATATCTGCCTGGTGGTGATGCCTTACTAGCTGGCTCTTTTTTCAGATTATTTTGACTCTGCTTTTCTTCTTTGAGGTCTCTGCTCACACTGACACACCCTACCCCCAGCCCACAAGCCTCTCTTCTACTATGCCCCTCTACTAGCCTGGGTTTATTTTTCTGCAAACTCTGACCCAGGCCAGCTCTCAGCATGCACAAGACAGAAGGTGAGGGAGGATGTAGCTGGAGGCCCCCCATCTGGTTCTTTGCAAGTTCAAGAGGCTCATTGTCAGTAATAGATTCTCAGTATGACAGGAATGTCTCAGTAATCCTGTACTAAGGAGCAGGCAAATATAGACAAGGTGAAATCAAAGACTTTCAGGTTCCTCAGAGTATATCAGAAGATGGAAAAAGCAGGACACTGAGTCCCAAATGCTATCACCTTTGGTCTTCGCTTTCAACTATCCCTTTCTCTCTCAAGGAGTGGGACCATATGGACAGTTCAGCCCCTATACCCCAGCTCCAACCACACTTTGCATATTCCGTAATCACAGCCTCTTGGCACAGACTATGTCTCAACCAAAGGTAACAGGACCCTCATGCAACTCATATAGAAGGACTTCTGCTGGTCTTGCTTTAGACAGTCTTTTCAGTTCCTGACTCTGCTGCTCAGGGCCATGATTGGAACTATTCCCTACTCAGAGATTCAGGGAATTGATTAAACCTGCAAATAAGATGACTGCCCACCTCAGAATGGCATGCCTAATTCGACCTGGAGATTCAAAGACACGGGGAAGTCAAGTTGCATGGTGAGGGTGATCATGGCTGTATGAGACTGCAAGGATGGGGGGGGGGGCGTAAGGACAGGGCCCCCGTGTTGCTGGCTTGTGTCAGAGCAATTTGTCTTTTCTGAGCTTGGTGCCTCTGGACCAGTTACATAACTGTCCTTGCCTACACAGAGGGTGTTCTAGGTGAGAGCTCGCGTTAGACAGTGATTAGACCAGGGCCAGGCCCTGATTAAATCCCTGAGAGGTGTTAGGTAGCTGCAGTGGCAATTGCCTTCAAAGGACTCACTCTCTTCTGCCACCAAATCCTTGCAGCTTATAATAGAATCAGGAACTAACATCCAGATTAAATATCCCCCTTGAAGATGGACTCTGAGCTGTGCACTTCATATTTCATCAGCTTCCAGAGAAAGGGCAAAAGAGTGGGCACCACAATCACTTAGCAAAGCTTCTGAGAGGAGGTCAAGCCAAGGGGAACCCAGGAACTTGGGGATTTAGCAGGACAGTGGCTTCTAAGACCCTTCATCCCTGGGCTCATCTCATGGCAGCATTTTGAAGGACACAACTAACTGGGTGTTCAAGCCCACCTTTGGAAGGACAGTCCTGCTAGGTTGTGATTACAGCACAGCAGTCTCTTCTTTCCAAGACAGTGCCCGCACACCCAGGTGGTCACTTGCTAGCGCTGTTTCCAGAGAGCTTGTTAGAAGCCTGCCTGGAATGCTAACTAGACTTTGTTCACATACAACCCAGCTTTCCAATCTAATTGGAGTTTGCTAACAATGTGCAGGCAGCTATAGTCTCAGCACAGACACCACATCGATTTCAGCTCATCCCTGCAGCCCGCCCACCTTGTGCCCATGTTCTGTTCCAGGATAATTAAACCCTGGTGTCCTTGAAGTAAGGTTCTTTCTGTTTTTTCCTTCCTCTTTTGATCCGAAGACCAAACCAAAAGCCAACCCAGGACAGCTATCTTGCATGATGAGGGGCTGGGGAAATAGCTCAGTGGATAAAGAGCTTTTTTTTTTTTTTACAAGCCTGAGAACCTGAGACTGGATCCCTGGAACCATGTAATATCTAGGAGCAGTACCATGCAAATATAATCTCAGAACTGGGGGTGAGGCAGAAATAAGAGAATCCTTAGGGACTCATGGCCAGTAGCAGTGAGCTCCAGGTGCCTTGAAAAACCTTGTCTCATAACATAAGGAGGAGGTCACCTAGCAACAACCTCTGGCCTCCTGCAGGGCTGGAGGTGTAGCTCAGTTGGAGTGATGACCCAGCCTATAGGAGGTTCTGGGGTTGATCTGCAACATCACATAAACCAAAGTGGTAGCACACAGGTCTGTAATCTCAGCACTCCAGGGATTGAGGCATTGGGGTTAAAATTCTGAGATCACCCTTAGCAGAAGCCAGTTTATGGTCAATGTAGACTACGGGGAAAGCTCTCTCAAAATGAAAATAAAGCTAAATCTTTGCTCTTTCTTCTAGCTTTCTTTGGAAAAAGGAAAAGAAGGAAGAAAGAGAAGAGAAGAGAAGAGAAGAGAAGAGAAGAGAAGAGAAGAGAAGAGAAGAGAAGAGAAGAGAAAGAAGAGAAGAGAAGAGAAACTGACCCTCAGAACAACACAAGCTGTTTCTTAAGAAATCTGCCATGGGATTACAATATGCTAACAAAACATTGTGAATTATTAATATACAGAACCTTGGCTTATTGCTACAGCATATAACTATCACTGTGCATTCCCCTAGGCCACTTTTAAATAAGATTCATTTATTTTTATTTTGTGTGTATGGATGTTTTGCCTGCATATATGTCTGTGTACCATACATGTGCAGTGCCACCAAGAAACCAGAAGAAGGGCATTAGATCCTCTGGAACTGGAGCTACAAATAGCGATAAGCTGCTCTGTGGATGTGGGGATTGAACCCAGGTTCTCTGAAAGAGTCCAGTGCTCTTGACTGCTATCCTAAAATACCAGTCATGCACCAACCCCTACAATTGTGAAGCCTCAAGTGTCTCAGACATCTCCAAGTGCCTAAGCACTATGAGCAAAGACAGTGATACTCTAATAAGCACTTATAACCCTGAAATGAAGAGGCTGTGGCTGACCACTCCTGGAGATCTGCAGGTGAAGAGCACACAAGGACAGGTCTAGACATAGCTCCTCTAACTGTCCCTTTCTTTGTCCCCAGTTGCTGGGCTCATTGGTCCTCCATTTTTCATCATGCTCACCAGCCATTCAACCTGCTTAAGCATTTCTGTATCCAGCCCATTCTATCCATTTCTATGACCCCTGGATCAGGATCTCATCTTCTCTCATAACTTCAGCTTTCAAGCTACCCTTTCTGTTCCAGACAGGAGCTTTGACCTCCAGGCTGCAAAAGCAGCTAGCTTGGTCTATGTGTAATGCAAAGCAGATTGATTGCCTGTCACCCACAATTTCTAAGGCGATCAATAGTTCCCTTGTCCCCTAAGAGTACAGGCTCTCAGAGCTGCTTCTCGCTCCCCAACCCCATCCTGTGCTTCCAGGGCCCGCACCAGTTTTTCAGCTGTACTTATGGTAGGCATTGGCAGCTTTGCCTCTAAGCCACAGTGCTGTACCTACAGCTTTCACCTTTATTCCTTCCCCTACCAGATATTCTTTTCCCTTCAAAACCTAGCTTGCTCTGGCTCAGGCAGCATCCATCTCTCTAATCCTTGCTCAGCCTCTTCACTCCCTGTACCTCCAATAGGCTCTGCAGTACCTACTTCCTAAGCCTGATCACAATGCATCTCCACCCAGCTGGCCCAGTTATCACCTGCAATACCCCATTTACCATACTCACCCCCAGCTCCTCTCTAATCCTGCCCCATCTCTGGGGACAGCATTAGGTTACCATCAAGGTTTTACCCTCATCCCTTTCCCTTCTGGAACACCAATCACACTCAGGCTCCAAGTCTGGCAAGTTCAGATGCATAGAAGACCTAATCTTTGGTACCTGTGAGAATTTATTTGGAAAGATGGAGCCTTGAAGATACAATCAGGTCAAGATGAGTTCATGGGATGGATCCTAGTCCAGTCTGACTCCCATCTGTATAAGAACAGGAAAAGAGATCCAGACACAGAGACAAGAAACGTGAGATCCAGACATACAAGAAGTGTCCTGTAGCAACAAAGGCAGAGATCATGGCTCTGAATCTATAAGCCAAAGAACACCAGAAGAACACCAACTTCTTCTGCAACTACCAGAAGCTTCTAGAAGGCTTAGGAATAGATTTTCTTTCCAGTCCTCAAAAGAACCAACTTTATTGGCACTGAGCTTTAAAACACTGAACTTTCATTATTAAGCTCACGCTTATGATCACATGGTACACATCTGTGTCTGTGAGTCACCCCGTGTGGTGCTATGGTATACAGCCTAGGTGACACCCACAGTCTGCTGTTTCGTTTTCAAGCACCACCTCCCCCTAAAGATCCCACCTCTGAGGAGCATCTAGTGGGGCTTCTTTGCAAGTCTTTCCCCTTCCCAAGTTCTGTGATTACTTTAAGTTGTGTTAAATGCCTCCTTCTATAGTGTTGAACCAATCAATGCAAACCACTGTTTGGTTTATCTTGAAGAATCAAAAAGTCCACTGCATAAAAGAAGGGCTTATCCAAGTGAAGACAAAGCCTCCCGAATGATCTCTGAGGTTCCTACCTTGTCAGAACCACTTGTCAGGAAAGTCATCCTTCTGGTTGAGATGTGCTCTCTGTCATCATCAAGTCCCCAGACCTGTCTCTTGTACTAGCTTTTCTCATTCAACAATTCAACAAGCACTTATTAAGGGAATGGTGTCTTGTTGACATTGTCCTAGCTGCTACCACTCTGGGATATATAGCCAGGGACAACATAGCCAACAGCCACAGCCCTCTTGGATCTAACACCATAAACACACCAATAATGTAAAAAAAAAAAAAAACTATGCCACTATTTTATATAACTTAGTATGTAACTTGTCATATACAGTATAAATTACATGGGCAAAATTAATCAGAAGGAAGAGCTTGGAAGTTATCTCAAAGTCACTTCTGTATAATTAAGGTTTTATCAGCTTCTCTTGCAGTGACAACCAATCACCACATCTCAGTGACTTAATGACAACCAATTCTCCCTTGAGCAATTGGTCTCCAGGCAGGTTGCAGCTCTAGGTTGTTTTAAAGCTTAGCTGAGTTCTTCTGATCCAGAGCCAGAACCCAAAGGGATGAAGTCTCTAAGATGGCATTACCAGCCCAGACCTGACACCATGTGTGGCCTCTTGCCATGAGTGAGATCTGATCAATGACTCGGTTATGAAGAATGTCAGGACAGTCACAGAAGGTCAGTAGGACAGTACTCCTACATAGGACATGGAAGGCCTGTGCCTCCAGGCTCCTTCTGAATCAATCTCTCTCCCTCTCCCTCTACCTCCTCCTCTCCCTCCCCCTCCCCCCCTCCCACTCTCCCTCTCCCTCTCTTTCTCTGAGAGCTGTATGGTAGGCTGTAATATGCTAGTCCCAAGGCCAGTGAGGGCCTGAAAGAAAGATGAAATTTCAAGACCTGTAAGTCATGTAAAGTACTCAAAAATTGCTGGTTGTTTGTGAGCCTAGAGGCTGCCAGGAACTGAGAAAAAAGAAAAACAAACCCGGGTATGCCCCATAGTTAAAACATTCCTGGAAACAGCTTAACCTTAAAGATAAAGAGGAATGTGAGGCCATAACAGGGCTATCTGAACTGAGTCAACAACTCACAGAACTCTGACACCCTGCGCGTACATGTAATTTTTCTGCTGATATTTGAATAAGCCAGTAGTGTGTCGCTATGCTGAATTCCACACCCCTAAAACCCCCTAGCTTTCGAGCCTCGTAGCCGACATCCATTATCTCCTGTGTGGGATGAATGTCGGTCCGGAGCTCCATCATTAAACTACCTCGTGTATTTACATCAAGGCCTTTTCGAGATTCTTTGGGTGCCCACCGAATCGGGAATTGAGTGGGGGTTTCCCCACTGGGTTCTATCAGGCCTGCATGTCTGCCTTAGAATGACAAGAATCTAAGGTTGCCCTAAGCAAGGAAGAAAAGGGAAGAAGCTAAGTGTACAGAATGAGAATAGAGCCAGAGACAGCACTCAGGAGGAGGCATCCTGAAAGATGGGATAAAATGCGTATCTTCCACACATTCCAGAAGGTGCTGCTTTCTTTCTTGGAAAAGAGTGAAATACAATGGAAACAGGAGGACTGGTTTGGTTTGGTATGGTTTGGTTTGGTTTGGTTTGGTTTGGTTTAAGATTATGCACCCAGGCACCCCTTTACTGATCTGGATTCAGGCTTTGTTTTGTCTGCGGCTTTATTTGTTTTCCTTTCCCTTGGCACTAGAAATACAGCATTTGCCACTGTCTCCAAGTATCTTAGCTTCTGTCTAACACTGTTCGGAGGTCCCTATAAAACAAACCTTCATGCATACTTGTTCCCTGTGTCAACTGGAGTCAAGAAAGTCGGGCTGTGAGAGGGACCGGGTTGTCAGTGGTTTGGACTGACTAGCCTGGAGGTATAAGGATATGTCAGAAGCCTTGAAAGATGCTAGACCGATCCCAAAAAGAGAGCTTTTACTGCATTTAGCTCTTTACTTCGCCTGCCTGTGTAGACTTTGGAAAGACCCTCCACTTCTGTAATTAAGTTTTCTTACCTTGAAAGCAAAGTTGGCATCTCTAAGGCCTGAGAAACTCGGAAAATCTGTTACGTGACAGAAACAAGAGATAAGCTCAATCCACCAGTGTCCTTGTGTTTAAATACAAGGTAAACTTCTCCACAAACTAGGTCTTATTTATGGGTTATATCCTGCTGTTATTATCAGTCTACAAAAAATGATTGCTTTCTACTTCCCCAGGGGCACAGCAGAGTGGAGAACAATGACAGCTTTCACTCTTGAAGGAAAGAATGAGCTTTGACTCTTGAGAAACCTAGCAGTGGCTTCCTAGAAACTTTCATGTTCCCAGATCATGCCTAATCTTGCTCACCCTACTTTTCTTTGCCTTCTTCCCTTTGAGACAGGGTTTCTCTGTGTAGTACAGGCTGTGCTGGAGCTAGCTTAGTAGATCAGGCTGGCCTCAAACTCGGAGATCTACCTGCCTCTGCCTCCTGTGTGCTGGGATTAAAGGCATGCACCCCCATTTGCCACCCTCTTATTTTCTCTGTTACATCATACCTCTTTCCCTGCCATCCTTCTCCATGGAAGCCTTGGAGGAATATTGCCCAGACCTCCAGTAGAGAAAGAACAGCTTGCTCCTTCCTCTACAGCTGGTAGCTATCAGCTGTAGTGTTGCATGTAGTTTTTGCTACCCCAGGTGGACCATGCTACCAGCCCCTACTCAGATTTCCTTGGATCCACATATACAAAACAACACACCCATCAGTTAATCTTAAAATGCCTTTGCTAACTGAATGACTGGGCACTCCTAAACCTCCCCTGAAACCCCAGACATAATTGAATAGAGTGGTCGTTGACCATAAATTCACATGGCTGGTTGACTTTATCTCCTACCCCTACTGCCGCCTCCTCCTCCTCCTCCTCCTCTTCCTCCTCCTCCTCCTTCTTCTCCTTCCCCAGTTCTCCTGATCTTCCCTGTGTTCCTCTTGCACAACTCTAAGTGTCCCTCCCTATCCTTAGTCATTGGTCTCTGGTATCTTTATTAATCGATCAAGAGCCAATTGGGGAACAGGACTTTAGCAACAGAACTATCCCCTACACTGTAGCATTTTCAAGTTCCACTACTCACCTAAACTGGCACCTGACACCATAATGGCATGTGGTTCATGAACCTGTGACCCCCATCCTGCCATAGGCCTTCTTTCATGGATGCTCTTTGCCCCAAAGCTCCCTTGGGGTTGTCTGAAATGCTATCAGCTAAACTGGCAAATGAGGATGCTCCTTGCTCAATACCTCATCCTTCTGGCTTTCTTGACTAAGGCATCATCATATCAGCTCTAGGATGGACCAGAAGCTATCCTTGCCTTTATGTCCTTTTTCCATTGCAGAATTTCTTTTTTTTTTTTTAATTTATTTATTGATTATATGTAAGTACACTGTCGCTGTCTTCAGACACTCCAGAAGAGGGAGTCAGATCTCGTTACGGATGGTTGTGAGCCACCATGTGGTTGCTGGGATTTGAACTCCAGACCTTCGGAAGAGCAGTCGGGTGCTTTTACCCACTGAGCCATCTCACCAGCCCCAGAATTTCTTAATGAATCACATTTCTCCCCTACTGTTGTAGTTTGAATAAGAACTGGTCCTCATAGGTTCGTGCATTTGAATGGTTGGTCCCCAGTGCATGGCACTATCTGGGGAGGTTGTGCAGTGCCTTGTTGGAAACAGGGCCTCACTGCAGAAAGTAGATTAGTAAGAATGTGCCTTAAGGCTGACAGTTCTGCCCTCTTTCTGCTTCCTAGTCTCCCAAGATGTGAGCAAGCAGTCCCACACTCTTACAGCCATGGTGCCACTGTTCCTGCTGCCGTGGTGGCCTATATCCCTAGAGTGTAAGCAAAACTTCATCCTTTCTCCCTGCTTCTTGTCAGATATTTGCTTATTGAAAAAATGAGAAAATTAGCTAATACATTTACCTTTTCCTTCTATATCCTTTTATTGGACAACCAGAGCCAACACAGAGATGTATCATGTGAGAGTTAGCCTGCCCCTTGGGAATCTTGTCTTCCCTTACAGGAGAGAAGGAATGCATGTCTACATGCCCCAGAGGACTTCCCTCTGCAGACCAAGCTTCCTTAGCTCTGCAATGAACCCAGGAGTCTGTACATCTTACAAATACCCGCAAGAACTGCTGCAATTAAGTAGTGTGGGGAAGGCCAGTAATAAACGACTCCCTATGGCCAGATGTGGTCACTGCTAGTTTGGCTGGAATGCAGTGTCCTCGATCATCATGAATTGTTCTCTGCTGCTTTTACGTTCTACCAACAGAGTAGATTTCATTATGCAGGCTGTGGGTAGCTATGATATGAACTTATTCATAAAATGTCTGGGAACTCTTGCTATGAGGATGTAGTTTCCAGTCTTACAATGGGATAACCTGAGGGGACACTGACACATCCCCAAGCCTAGAAAAGACTTCAGTTAAATGAAGTCCTAATCTCTGTAGTCCTGGTGTTAGACCCTAACATGTTTTTGAGCCCAGGCTGTTGCAGCATGCGGCCAAGCTTGGGAACTAGGAGACTGAATGATGGACCCAAATCACTTGGAACTTTTTTCCTACAGAAGCACTTTTGTTGTAGCCTCTATAAGAAGCCAGATGAAGAGCCTGAAGCAATCATCTTCTCACAGTCAGGGCTTGATTGATGTCTGCCAGCTCTCCTACCGTGTGCCTCAATTTCCTGCTCAGTTCTAACTAGGAAAGTTAAATGTGGCTGCCAAGCCTATAGCATAGGCTACCCTGCTGCTGGTCAGCTGCCTACTGCTTCCCCATGCTGACAGCTTCCAGAATAACCCTGGAGCAAGTCTCTTATACAAGTCTCCTGCCTGCCAAATACATGCCATGGTTGCTGGACCATCCTCATTATGGAACGCTTTGTATAAACAGCCTCACCTCTCTCCCACAAGTGGGCTTTGTTCTTTTCTGCAGAACCACTGCTGCAGAGAAGGGATGCTAGCTCCTTACTGGAGGAACCGTGTGGCATTAGAGGAACGCTTGCCTCTGACAGCCAGATCAGGGTGATCAGAAGCAATGGCTTAAAAATTAATCTTGGATGGAAGTTTAGGAATTAATGGGGAGATCAGCATACCACCCACTCCCTATGCTCAGTAAGAGGAGGGGCTAAAGGTCTGGGTGTACACTACAGACAAATTCCACCAGGCTTTATATCTCCATCCTTGGGCAGAGAAAGAAGGCAAGGAAGGAGACAAGGCTGTCTGGGGGCTGCCACCTGCCAGGCAGATCTGCCACCTAGCAATAAGAGGAGGATTGGGAGCTGGAAGCTCAGGAAGGTGAAGAGAAGTAATCTCAGGACCGAAAATGAAAACCAGGCTTGTGTCTGATGTGTCACAAACCAGTGGGTGGCAGCTGCCAGCATCTCTTGGCCAACTCCATTTTCATTTCAAGGTGACGATGCCGCAGGCACTGAGTCACTGTCTTGGATTTTCATATAGACCACCATACCACACAGCTTCCAGATTGACTGCATCCCTATGGGGGAGTTGGGGGTGAGGGAGATGGAGGGAAAGACTTCCAATAAACAACTGGAGTGAGCACCCACAAAACAGGTACAGAATCTCAGTTACAGGCCATTGTCTTGTCCCTGTTCCCCAACCTGCACTTCAAGTACCCTCAGCCATCTTAAGGCTCCTTTGTGCCTTAAGATCTGAATTTCCCTTCAACCAGCTCTGGAGAGAGATTGATTAACAATGCCAAGATCTTCAAAAGCTTACAGAATGTTTTGAGTGATGACTGGGTTTACCCAGAGGGTACCTGCATGCTAACAAGGGTGAAAGACAATGCCTCAAGCCACAGAAAAGAATTTCAAGCAGCCTGAGCCCAGATCTTGTGGGACAAGAAGGTGGTTCATTGTGTTCTATTCTCCAGTTCTCAGATCACATCAATTATTCACCCACGCCTCCTCCACCTCACCAATCACCAGGAGGGCATGCAACTGGCCATTATTGACTGTGCTCTGTGTGCAGTGTGGTTCTAAGCTTTTAAACACATATGATTAGTGAGATTTCTTGTATTCAGACCCTGCAACAGCCCCCTGAGGCAGACATTAAGGAATCTTGATTTTCAGATGAAGATACCTTGGTGGCCAAGGAACAGAGTAGGAGCTAGGAGCCAGATCTGGCTGGTTCTGAATTCCCTCTGTCTTCCTTTTCGGCCTCTGTAAACACAAATGTCACGTCAGTTGCTACCAAAACTACAAATCTGGAGGGGGTGCTCCATCTGGGGCTTCTTATTCAGGCCTGGGAGTTAGGACCACCACCCACTCATCCCTATTTCTATTGCTTATGTCCAATACCACAAACCCTTTGGTTGTGTGGAGCAGGACTGGGATGTGGTGAAGATACTCACTGAGGAAGGCCCTCAGCATCGTCATCTATAGGAGAAAGAATATGAGCTTGGTTGTAACAAGTCACTTTTTTTCCCCACAGTGGAAGCTACCAGAAACTCTAAAGATGAGTTGGAAGGAGAGGGTTAGGTGTTCACATGGCACTGAGAGTAGGAGCTGTTCTGTATTGTTGGGAAGCCCTCCTACTTAAGTTCAAAGTCTGCCATGTCCCTATACCTCCCCTGAGCTCCTAGCAAAATGGAGGGCTCCCTTTCCCAGCAGGGCTTCCTCTTTTCTACCTTATCTGGGGAGCCCCAACCCTACTTCCCCCAATCTATCTGAGGAATGTCACATCATCCTGGAACCACAGTGTATATTTATTTAGGAGTATGATCCAAGTAAAGCTAAGACCCAACCATCATGAGGAGGATGTAAGAACAGATAGGGAGATGGGACGCTGATGGCAAATATTACATATCATGCGAAGATCAGGGAGCTGAGAGGTGAGAGTGGAGGAAGATAAGAGAGTATTGTATTTGCTATGTTTTAGGAAGACTTCTAAGTTCCACCTCTTTGCAGCCGTGTAGCAGATGACATGGACCTTATTATCTAAATCTGAAAAATAA
Source organism: Mus caroli (assembly GCF_978045245.1). Classification (NCBI taxonomy): domain Eukaryota; kingdom Metazoa; phylum Chordata; class Mammalia; order Rodentia; family Muridae; genus Mus; species Mus caroli. Next base: position 31,616,086 of record NW_028227271.1, on the reverse strand, counting down.
AAAAAAAAAAAATCCATGTGAAGGTAATGATACTTCATGGCCTACGAAAGAAGCTCTTGAAAGTAAGAGAAATTAAGCATTGAAAATGCTTAGTACAAACTTGATCAATAACACCTGCTCACTAAATCTTATTAGCTTTATTATTTTCATTGTATTTCCAGAGATCCTTGTGATTGGAATCATGTTGACAAGTTGAATGCAAAATATGGAGGACCTTGAGGATGTTTGTAGAGACCAGGCACAAGAAGGTGGTTTGGGGAAAAACGATGAAAGGCAGCTTGGGAGGCAGATACCTAACGATGAGGCGATCAGACATTCAGCAGGCAATCCAGAGAGCTTCAGAAGAGAAAAGGGAGTGAAGAAGAAACTCAGGGTACAAATATTTTAAAGATGGAAAGGCTAGAAGAGCGACCTGGGATAGAGCATGGAAAGGTTACCAGGAAAGTTGTAGGGGTACAGGTAACAGCAGTGGTTAGAAGTCCAAGGTCACAGGCAGAGTAGAGCTCAGCACCCATGCTGGCAAAGAGGGGCTGAAGAATAGAAATCCCAAGGAAAAAGACAGTAAAGGCAGAGACCAAGAACAGGGAGCTGGTAGGTGAGAGTAGAGGAAAGAGAGAGAGAGAGAGAGAGAGAGAGAGAGAGAGAGAGAGAGAGAGAGAGAGAGAAAGAAAGAGAGAGAGAGAAAGGGGAGGGTGGGGAGAGGGAGGGAAGAGGAGGGGGAGAGAGACAGAGACAGACAGAGACAGAGAGAGAGGGAGGGGAAGAGAAAGAGACAGGCACACACTCAGAGACAGACAGATACAGAGAGAAAGAGAGTGGGAGGGAGGGAGGGAGGGGGAGAGAGAGAGAGAGGGAGAGAGAGAGAGAGAGAGAGAGAGAGAGAAAGAAAGAAAGAAAGAAAGAAAGAAAGAAAGAAAGAAAGAAAGAAAGAAAGAAAGAAAGAAAGAAAGAAAGAAAGAAAGAAAGAAAGAGAAAGAGACTGGGTACATGGATGCTTAGATGATGCCTGGATGGATGGATAAACGAGGGCTATAGGCATTTATATCTTAGTCCAACCTGTCAGCTCTCTAAATTCTTCCTTGTATTATCCTACTTACCCACCTTGTCATCTCTGTTATAAATAAGTATATGTGCAAATCTATGGAGTTGGTGATTTGAAAGTCTTGCTCCTCTTTGATGCCGTCACACACTGCTTCCTTGTTTTCTCACCAACTGTGATTAATGTGAACTTGCTACAGATCCTGGACCCAAATTGTTTTGTCATTTTGTTGATCTTAGATGGTCTGTTTAGTATGAAATCATTTTTGTTGCTATAGTGTTAATTTATATCTATCTATCAGCATAGCTATAATCTTTCTTTATTATCTTATTGGTCACTGGGGTTTAGCACTAGTGAATTAATGTCATATGTTTTGGTCATTTTTTCCCCATTGAGTCTTGGCCTTTAACCCATTAGTCTGAAGGAGACACTACTAGATTCCATTAGATACATTACATATATCTCTTCCAATGACTGGATTGGCTTTTTAATACTTACATTTTTATAGGCTATCATAGTAAATAGAAATCTTTTACATTTAATTTAGTCATGCATGTTAATCTTTTCCTTCATTTAAAAAATATGTGTGCAGGTGCACATGAATGTAAGTGTGTGTGTGTGTGTGTGTGTGTGTGTGTGTGTGTGTGTGTGTGTGAGTGTGTGTGTGTGTGTGTGTGTGTGTGTGTGTGTGTGTGTGTGTGTGTGTGCAGGTTCCCCCAGAAGCCGGAAGAGGGCATCTATTCCCCAAGAACAAGAGTTAGAGCAAGCTATGACCCACATGGATGCTGAACCGAAACCTAGGTCCTCTGAAACAGCAGTATATGCTCCTAACTACTGAGCCTTTCTCCAGCCCCTCATAAGGAAGAAATTTATTTCCTAAGTCTTTTCTGCCCTTGAACATCTACCAACTCACTACATACACAGAGTTATGGTTGTATGTTTTAGGTTCACTGTATATGATTTTCTTAGCTTATTTTCAAATACCTATAATTTCCTCTCTTTCTTTGTAATTCTTGTCTCTTAATTCTGCTCACTTTATTGTTGTTATTAATGGGAACTTCAACAACATGCTAAATACATAAACTCACATATTTAGTCATATTTCCAATGTAGTGTGTATGCTTTTCAGAAATTCAACATGCTTATTCTAGTGTTCTAAAATGAATACTATACTTTTTAATATTCCTCTAAGAATATGTTATTTTAGTCAGGTCAAAGGGTATAGCCATGTCTGTGTCTCTTTGACGAATTAACTTAATGAATATTGCAGTGTTAACCCACCCTTGCATTTCCTGAATAAGGCATTTCCATTTGAAATTTATTTTAAAATGAAAGGCAATCTCATTATTATTAAACAGGGCTACATCAATAGCCATTCTATATCTAACCATCTCTCCTTTAAACAAGTATTGTTGTCTCTATCAATCTTAGATCATATCTTTTCCATCAATCCCAAGTGTCTTCAAGACATGATTCCGAAATCACATCTCTAAATGCTCTCCTTACCTCCAATCCTGGTCTTAGATTACCGAATGTAGCCTGTCAACAAAGCCCATTATCATTCCCTTTAAATGGTACTGTTTTAATATAACATGGTATATTTGTTTTTCTCATGTATGTGCACGCACATGTGTGTGTGTGTGTGTGTGTGTGTGTGTGCAGTGAGCTGGCAGATGAGAGTGTCTACAATCAGTTCTTTAGCCTAAAGAACCTCTCATCCATACTCTTAACATTGGCCTCCTAAACAGTTACCCAGAGTGATGCTGTAAAGTACCTATTGCCTTATGGCACTCACTTATTTATAATATATCAACTAGTAGAGCACAGTGGGCACTTGCAATTGCTGCTATATTTTTGTTTTAAAAAGCACTATTCTAACACTCCTCTGAACATCTACCATACCCATGAGATGAAGAACCCAGTTCAAGGTCCTGTATCTCTCTTCAACTTAAATCCCCATTAAACTCATCTTTCTGTTATAAGCCTTAGATTTTGCAGTCCTTTCTTCCAGGTTGTCATTTCTTTCCTTGTTCTAGAGCCCATGTCCCCTGCCAGGACTCATATTATTGTTCACTACCTAAGGACACAATTATAGGAACCCTTTTAGCTGCACTTCTGCAAAAAGCACTCATTACCCAAGGCTTTAGTCACAGGTGCATGTCTCTCTTAGCGCATGAGTTCCTTAGAGGCATCACTTTTATTCTTCACCCCGTGGCTTCCCAGGGTGAAAGTACTGTCTGGGACATAATATGTAGAATCTAAGTATTTTCCAAAGGAAAGAATATCCATAAATGATAACAAGGGGGAGTATGCTCTTGTTCCAAGGAGTCTTAATGCAGGCAGAGCAATAGCCCTCATGTATGAGCAGAGCATCCCAGGCTAACTTGGTTCAAGGAGACAAGAAGAAAGCCAGTTTCCATGGGAAGAAAATAGAAGATTCCATGCCTCTCCTTAATGTGCCAGGTGACTAACTGCCTCTCTGTGATAGAAAGAAGATTGGAGCTATTCCAAGAAATAGCAGGAATCTGGGGTGTCTCTATGGAGTCGGTCATTCTTTTTCATCCAAGTGGAAGGAAACCTGGCACCAGACATTCAATCAAACCCCAGAGAAAGTACAAAACTCATTTTTTTTTTTTGGTTGTTGCTAGCCCTGACCCTCTAATCAATCTCAGCTGGATTATCACCCTCTCAACTGACCTCTAGCAATTTCCTAAGCCACAAGTGTAGGTGGAATATGTCTCTGAACCACAGCCATTAGAGGAAAAGAATTTGCCTCAAGTACAACGGGCCATGAGTCAGAAAATCACTTTACCAAGTGAGAGGAAAGAGAGAGAATTGAGCCTCTCGGGATGACCAAAATATGAAGAGCCGGGCACCAGGAAAGAGAAGCAGCCATGGTGTACACTCCAGACACATGGGCGAAGCTAGACATCTTCCTGCCACGTGTTTAGACCTCAGAAATAGACAAGGCTTCTGAAGAAACGCAAACTCCAGTCTCTAACTGTTTCTGTTCCTGTAGATCAAGCTCAATCAGCGAGGACACTGACATAGAAGAGGCAAGTGGAATCATGGAGCAAATGGCCTTTTCCCTGAGCTAAGGGAGGTAAACAGAGGGATCAACAGGATTGGTGAGGTAGCGAGGAATCACTATGACCCTAGCCCTGGGGGGATGGTGAATAAGCCAGTGCTGAAAGCTAGCAAACCAGAAGAAACACTCAAGTTCTAGGCATAGGCATAGGTAGTGTTGCTGTGTGATAGGACCACTGTAGCCCCAGAAACACTAGCAAGGATTGAAAGTGACACTGAATCCAATTAAACAGCTTCTGCCCAGCAAAAGGAACAGGTAAAGAGACTTGTAAGAGGATATTGGCACCTCTGAAATCCCCAGGTTCTTATGTCCCTAACAAGGATTTGACCCTTGTCTTAGAGTTTTATTGCTGCGAAGAGACACCATGACCAAGACAACTTGTAGACAACATTTAATTGGGGCTGGCTTACAGGTTCAGAGGTTCAGTCAAGATGAGATCTTGGCAGCATCCAGGCAGGCATGGTGCAGGCAAAGCTGAGAGCTCTACATCTTCATTGGAAGGTGGCTAGGAGAAGACTGGCTTCCCCGGGCATCTAAGATAAGGGTTTTAAAGCCTAAGCCCACAGTGGCACACCTACTCCAACAAGGCCACACCTCCAAATAGTGCCGCTCTCTAGGTTAGACATACTCAAAGCATCACAGACAACTCATGTGGGTAGTCATAGGAGAGATTATTCAAGGAAAGGAGCTAAGGAAGGGCTAGACTTTTTATGAGAAATGCTGCCCAAAGGATTGAGAATTTTGTATCCCAATACAATGGACTTTTAAGTCATTCACATGATGGGAACTTTTCCTAAGTGTGCTCTGTTACACTGTTGCAGGTCAGCTTTGGTAGGGAGAGGTTTCCAGTCTTTTTTGTTTTTTTTTTGTTTTTTTTTTTCTTTTTCTGTCTTTTGGTTTCCTTCATAAGCTAATCTTGATACCTGCCCTTCTGTCTTATCCTCCTTCTTCAAGATAGCCTTCAAGATGGAGAAAATTCTTGCCAGATATTCATCTATCAATGCAAATTCACAACTCTCACCTCAAAGGGAGTAAAGGTAGGATGTTTTTTTTTTTCTGTAGCCAAATATGAGTGACTATTGGTTCTTGAACATAAATTTCTACATTCCAGTATGGTAACAGTTGGGTAACATTTTTGTTTGTTTGGTTGGTTTTGGTTTTGGGTTTTTTTAAGCAACAGAACAAAGTCATAAATCAACATGCTTTCAAATACATCAGTGAAAACATTAAGTAGGCAGTTACTGCAGAGCACAGAAATCTCAATTCTAGGTAAACCTCAGATGCTGTCTAATGACACTCGCAGCTTTTGATTGGTGTAAACTGGGGTGTATTTAATACATTCTAATAGGTTTATTTTTTAGTTTTAGGATATTAGTCCTGACACTGAAGTGGACAAGGAATAGCTATCTAGGGTGCTAATGACAGCCTAATAATATAAAAGGCAATTAGGCTTTGAACCCACAACACCCCAACTTCTCCACAATCATTAGAGTTCCTATCAGTGAATAAGCCTTGCAGAAAGGTGCCTTTGAAGATACAGGTGTTTTCTGTGAACTTTTGTTCACACATCAAACAAGAGATAAATATTTAGAATTTAGGAAGAATTCTAAAGAGCAAACATCCAAAAAATCTAATCCATAAAAGGAGAAATGATTATTTTTCAGAAGATCTAAAAATGGCCAACACACACATGCACACATGCACATGCACACACATGTACACACAAGTTTAACAGTCATAGACACCAAGGAAATGCTAGTCACACTGACATTCCTTCTTATGCTGGTAAGAATGGCTGTTATCAAGGAAACAAAAAATTTCCAGGCATGTTGGTACAGGCCTATGTTCCTATACTCCTGTACTCATATATGCCTATATTCCTATATGACAAGGAATCAGAAGTGTTAGGCCTGCTCGGCCTACAGAGAAAGTTCAAGTTCAGCCTGGTCAACTTAGTGAGACCCTTACTCAAACTAAAAGTATATGATGAGCTGTGACTCTAGCTCAATGATAGGCTCTATGATATATAACCCTAGGATATAACTGAATGGTAGTATGGGTCAGGCCCTGGCTTCAGTCCCTACTTCAGAGGGGAGTAGGGGAGGGAGAGAGAGAAGGAAAGATAAGGAATAGACAAAAGAAGAAAATAGCAAGCTGTGAGATTGGGGTTGAGGGAAGGAGCCTTGATATACTGACAGTGAGAGTGTTAATTAGTCCAGCTAATTCTGGAAACTTGGGTTCATAACCCACCGTCTTAATTTCTTTGTATTCCAAAAAGAAATTGGGAAACAGAAATTGGTTAAGGAAACTAGAATTATTAATCCTTTGATGAACCAGGAGAGACAGAATCCAATTCCTCTCTCATCTCCACTATGCCTGTGGTGGTTCAACATTTTGTTGAAACCATGAGACAATACCAAGAAGACACATACATTTGTTTGAGTCTGGCCCTCAACGCCCTTACTCACTGTAGCTGGCAAGATTCTTTGTCCCAAGGTCCATCACTTGATAGGTGTGGGATGGGAGACTCTTGTATCTTTTCTCTAGAATCAACTTCAAGCCCTGACTCCTGCCTGCCTACTAGATATATTAGTTTTGCAAATGAAAAAAAAAAAGATAATAGTAGTTTAGCCAAAAGAAGAGCAGGATTGTCAGGGCAGGATTGTCTCTCTTTGGAGTTTGGAGTATTTTCTAACAGCCCATTCTCTCATCATGGGATATTGTTTGCACAGCCATGATGGAAACTAACAAACTGAAATTAGATCTTTCATAGGCTCCAGATGCATACTCACATTTACTGGGGCACTATTTACAATCACCCAGTATGGAACTAGTGCAGCTGTCCATCAGCAGATGAATAGATGAAGAGAATGTGGTACACACACAGGGTGAACTTCTAGGCAGGAAAATGGATGAACTTTAGATTATAACATTGAGTGAAATAAGCCAGACTCAGAAAAATAATTTCATATTTTCTCTCATTTGGGAATTCAGTGAAAGAAAAGAATATGAACATCAAAGGGGAGCTATTATGGATGTGGTGGAGAATTAGAGGAAGAAGAGGAGGGATGGAGGATAAGAGAGGCTAAAGGAGTGAGTATCAAAGTACGCAACATGCATGTTTGGAAATGACATAATGAATCATATTACCTACATAATAAGTATATGCTAACTTATTAAAAATGGGGACAATATGGGGGAGATCTTGCCAGCACAAACTGTGACTTCCACAGAGCAGAGCTGCTGTCCAATGGCATCCCAGAAGGCATAGAACATTGGTCACAAATACCCTATCTGTCTCTGCTCCTCTCTGTTCTCCCACAAGGGCCTCTTTTTGTCTGAGCATCACTGAAAGTGTTTAAGAGGAGCCTTGAGGATCTGTTTTAAAGTTCTCAGTTTAGATAAAATAATTTAAAGTCAGGCTGATAAGTCTGAGGAGAATTTTATTAGTGTTTGATAGAAGAAAAACAAAAACAAAAACAAAAAGAGGGCAGGTTAGTTGTAAATCTCAACAGCTCCCAGGAAAAGGGGAGATGACAGAGAAGAGAAAAAGATTTTGCAATAGTTCAGCAAGCAGCAGCATCGCAGAAAGGTGGCAGGCTTCACAAAATGAACGTGAAGGCCCAGAATCTCCAGGAAGCAAGTGCAGACTTTAGCCAATATAGAAACAGGACACAAGGTATGTTTCTCCTAGTGGGACTCAGTGGGCAGGACACAGGATAGAGGCTCCAAGGTGCCACTTAATGAGACCTCCACAAGCTGCTTCTGAGGGAGAAAAGTACATTATCTCATTAAAGGGATAATTAATCCTCCCCCTCTCCTTAGCATGACCTTAACTGGTCAGCTTTCCTAGGCACTGGGCTCTAGGCCAGTGACTGACCGACCCAGCTGCATTAACTCTGAAAAGGAGAAGGCAATAGTATATAATATTTCCAGTAGCTTAGAAGATCATGTCTCTGCTCAGACCAGACACATAACTTAGAATGTATTCTTCTGACCAGGAGAAAGTGTGTTGCCTGTGTGAGGCTCAACAAAGCCCAGAGACCTCTAACCATTTCACACAGAAATCTACTTTCCAAGGAGGCACTTCTCTACATAGTGCTACCAGGGAGACGGGGAGTGTGAAGTAAAGTCTATATAAGGACGGTGTCCATTTCCAGTGGCCTCCAGGCCTACTAATATCTATTTAGCTCCCTAACATTAGGAGGCGGTAAGAGAGCCAACTTGCAGAGTTTGGTCTACTCAAACTAGAGGCCAACTGGAAACATAGAGAGGCACAGGTGGATCACATACCTGTAAGAGTGAACTTAACCTCTTACACATATGTCAACCACCCTTTAAAGTTATCACTAATTATCTTCCCCTGATTATACAGAGATTAATCTAAATTTCAGAAATTTCATTTATCCAAAAGAGAGCAAGACAGAGAAATTCCAGAAAAAAAAATGGTTTTTTTAAAGTACCTTCTCCAATTGCCCCTGTCATGTGAGTATGTATCTGCAGCCTTCAGAAGACTTAATTTTAGTTTGTTGATTTCCATCATGGCTGTCCAAACAGTATTCCATGACGAGAGAATGGGCTGTTGGAGAGAAAAATACTCCAAACTCCAAAAAGAAAGTCATTTAGAAGGACATTTCTTAACTAGGGTGTTGTCTGGTGTGTCTCTGTGAGCTAAGAGATATGTCATGGTAATTTGAGGTTAATAACCATTAAAGACCTAATATACGTTTGAATGATGCTCTTCATAAATAACTCCGAGAAAATCCAAGGTTACCTTTGGACAGTGTCTCCTCCTTTCACTGTGATTTGTCTTCTTAAAGTTAAGCCACCCGCTCCCTTGGCCTCACTCTGTGCTTCTGAGTCTTATTTGCCCTAAGAACCTCAAGGAGAGAGACCTATTGCAGATTTGTGCACCATCTTCCATGGCCTCCTTTTCTATGTTCATGCCCTTCTCTGATATGCCTCATTGCTCATCCAGCAAGAAGTATAACCTATTCGAATCCCCCCTCCCCCCATCTTCCAGCATGAGAGCTGGCTGCCGACTTATTTTGACTTCCAGCATGTAGCAACAGAAGTTGTATGAGCTCTCAGATTAAGCTTGAAAAGGCTATGCAAGTGACTGTATGGTCCAGGAGCCCTGAACTTATTAGGCTTATTGGGGGAGCTGGGCTAGCTTTCTTAAGCATGAGTAATCAAGCAAAAAGAGACATCCAGAAGGAGCCAACACCATCTGTTAGGCAAGTCCTTTTAGGCCACCCTGCTCCAGGTGAAATGTCAGATGTGTTGGATCACATGAACAAACTGGTAGAAGTCATCAGAACTTCCCTGAGGAGCCCATTCCAAATTACTGGACCTCTTAATTAAAGTCATAGGAACTGTTGCAGTATTTCCAGTGATTTCAGAACTCAGAGCACAGTTATATGTTTCTTCCAAGGTCAAGTCCAGGCTACTTCTATGAACATACCTAATGTTCAGTGGATTGTCAAGCGCCTCTATCCACTGGCTACATGGAAAAACAGACAGACAGAAGGACAGACAGAAATCTTCCCAGATGACTTAGAGCCAGAAGAAATGCTATTATTCGCCCATGCTATTACTAGAACTGCCCAGTCACACAAGTCAAATAGCTCAAAAGAGCTGGTGTGTCTGATGGGCTTTGTGGCCTGTGTACCTTAGCCAATAGAGGAATCCTAGCACAGATCTTAAGGAATTTCAGAAAAACTACGCCAAACCCTTCAGATGCTGTTGCTTCAGAACCTTCTGGATTTCTACCAGCCAAGCACAAAATGCTTGATCACAACCCACCAAGTTACAAAGCCACCGAGGTGTCCGTACAAAACTGGATAGTGTCTGATCTGCAGATGACAGACATGGTCTGTAGGTGTGGAACTAATCCATCATCATCTGGAAATGAGATGCCAAAGACTGGGACAGGATGATCTGAGGCTGCATCTAAGCTGCTTCCCAGAGCCTGCTCCCCCTCTCAAGTCTCTTCTCTCTCTGTCCAGCACCCTCTGCCTCATACTTCCTGTGTCCAGTTAACTGAGAGGAAAAAAAATCAATCTTATGAATTGATGATGCAGTACAAGATTGGAACATATCCAGATTAGGAACAACCTCAACCATATTCACAATGACATGATGAACTCCATGGAGGGACATGCCCGCAAGGCCCAAGTACATGAAACAATGGATTCTGGCTATTACGTTTTCATATATATATATATATATATATATATATATATATATATATATATATATACATACACACACACACACACACACACAGTATCAGAGGCATCGATTTGACTGGTTCCTTAACATTGACTAAAAGTTTGACAGGAAACCGGGAACTTGAAAGTAAATGCTTGGCAAGTAAGTGCCAGGGAGGTCTGGAGAAGAGAGAGGTCTGTGAGAACGCTCTCTGGAGAGGCACGTCTGGGGCAATATTTGTATCGTGTGTGATTGTTTACCAGAGAGAAATACAGAAGAGAAGCCTAATGATCAGGAATATGTTGTGACGGCTGCCCTAATAGTTATTCATCTTATTCCATCTGCCTTCAACCAGTGGGCTTGAGACAGAGGGCATGGCGGCAGCGGCGGAATTGTGCAAGGATTCAGGGGCATGACCTAAGAGTTCCAGCCAGGAGTTCTGCCTGCACCACTTTGCAGATGGATGGGCAGGGTTTCTCAGACTGGCGAGTCAAGGGTTTTGTTCTTTTGTTTGTTTGTTTGTTTTGTTTTGTTTTGTTTTGTTTTGTTTCTGTTTCCTCTTAATCCTTCAACAAGAAGACAAGGACTAATGCTATGCATGAGCTCACTGCCACACAAGCCTTCCCAATCTCATGATGCTTCGGAGGCAGGAAATTAGTGCAGACTAAGGTCTCTGATTGCATGTACAAAAGATCTGTGCATTAGCGTATGAAAGAATCCAAGGCAGAAAAGAAGACTGGAATATGTGCCCACATGTTAAGAAGGTGTGTGTGTGTGTGTGTTGTGTGTTGTGTGTATGTGGTGTGTGTGTGTGTGTGTTGTGTGTTGTGTGTATGTGGTGTGTGTGTGTGTGTATGTGTTGAGTGTGTTGTGTGTGTGTATGTGTGTTGTGTGTGTATGTGGTGTGTGTGTGTGTGTATGTGTGTTGTGTGTGTGTGTATGTGTGTTGTGTGTGTGTGGTGTGTGTCCTATGTGAACTGTTCAACACAAAGTGAGTGTGCAGTGGAATCACATGTTCCCAGTTATTCTGCTTACCTTGTTTCTAGATCTCTCAGATGCTTAAATTCAAAGAAGCCAGTGATTGCTAAACCAAACACACACCAGAACCTCCCAGACATTTGTTTAAAATCTCTAGGGCCAAAGCCATGTTAGATGTTCCAGAAGTTGCAGGGGCAGGAATAGAAAGCCTATATTTTCAAAGACGCTTATGGGAAGGTTCCAGCCTTCAATTAGCTCCATGACATGAGCCAGGATGCTGCTGCAATGACACATTCCAGGGCATTGGAGCCTACATGCCTCCCTCACTCTGGGCTGTGTCCAGTGTGACTCTCTGGAGGTCATCTCTGCAGGCAAGCTATTTCAAATGGCACCTCCAGGGCCTTGCCAGGACCTGAACAGAATACATTGGATGCCCCTCTTTGTCTCCATATCTAGGCTACCTAATCTAATTATCACAACAACCAGATGTGACAGGCTCCTTCTCAAAGCCATTTTAATGTCCCCAGAGGTACCTCTCAGGATACAGGCCTTCTATCTTTTTTCCTCTCCTGTCTCTAGCAAAACACCTTGGCTCAGATGCCTGACCTGGGCCAATTAGCTATGAAGCATCCTTCTGCTGAAATAATTCTATTGTGGGCCCATGAGTAGCAGCCATGAACTTTCACAATCAAATGCAGGTCTACAAAGAAAAGATAATTGACCATCTTATCATTCTAAAGGTGGAGGAGAGCAGGCTCCTGGGATGGGATACTGCCTCCCTGAAATAGTCTTACCTCTGAGTCCTTTCATGAGTCAGTGCCTGTCTTCCATGCATTTGGAGACGGAATGAGTGTAGAATTACCTTTCTGTAACAGAATACTGCAAGCCAAGTTACAAATCTCAGTGATTTAGTTGGCTCGTGGTTCTGGAAGCTGGGAAGTCTAAGGACTCAGTCCTGGCATCTGCTCATCTATGAGACTTTTACTTCTATATCATTCCATGGTAGAACCCAGAATGGCAAAAGAGCTTGTGGTTGAGTTGGAGAGATGGCTAAGCAGTTAAGAGCAGCAGCTGCTCTTCCAGAGGACCTGGGTTTAAATCATAGCACTCTTACACTTACATGTAGCTCCAGTTCCTGGGGATCTGACACCTTCTTCTGCCCTCCATGAGTAACAGGCATGCAAGGGTGCACAGACATGCATGAAAACACTCATACACATAAAATAAAAATGAGAGAGTGAGTCTGTGCTTCAGAGATTAAACCTCCAGCCTCAGGGTCTTCATGTCTAACATTAATCCTTTGATTAGTGTGAAGCCCCTTGCCTGATCACTTCCTATCCACCTCCTCCACTTTATATTGGGAAACTACAGTATTAGAACTTGGGCGTGTATCTTTAGACCTAGTCTCACAGCCTACATCAGTCCACCCCTCCCTGAAGCTCTCTCTCTGAGACAGCAGATTGCCCAAAGGGGAGCTGAATAAGGACAAGCCAATGGGCCAACATGGATGGCAGCAGGAGCGGTAGTTTTCCCTAGGTAGTTCACCAATCAGTTGTCTGTCCCTGAAAACATACATGGCAGGTAACATCCTACAGACTGAACAGGTTCTTTGAAGAAGTGCATATGTGTACACATATATGCATGCCGTAATAATTAGTGAACAAAGAGGCCATGCATTTGAAGGGAAGTGAGGAGGGTGCACAGGAAGGCTTGGTGGGAGGAAAGAGAAGGAAGAAATGTTCTACCTATATTATAACCTCAAAAAAAAAAAAAAAGTTTAAGCAAAAGAAGCTAACTGTGCTGTGGCTTGACAGCTCTCAATTTATGATACCTGGCTTCTCCGTGCTCCTTGTCAAGTACGTTGCGTTGAACTAAATCACATGATGTGAATTTTCCCTCTAGTTCTAAAATGTTATAAAAAGCCAAACCTTCCCTTTGTTCTGAGGATGGGTCTGAGACTCCTCAAGGGTATTTGCTTGAAGAGGTTTCTCACCCTCCATCCAGCCATCCTTCTTGTGGCAGGGCTCCTGCTTCCTCCTCCCTCTCTTCCTTCCCTTCCTCCTCCCCCCTTCCCCTCTCCCTCATTCTTACCCTCAATGAAGCTCCTCTCCTGGCTTTAAAAGGAATAGTTTCTTTCCCTCAAAAGTCCCATCAGGTTCAGCTGTCTATACACTGGATGCTTTCTGGCTAATGGGCTAATGCTCTCCTTCCTTCCTCAAAGGCCCAGCTCATTTTAATGCATTTCATTGAGGGGATTGTGACAGCTTCTTTTCTGAACAGACAGCTACTGCTTTACCTCTGTTATCTTTAACACACAATAGTGTCTTTCCAAAGGGAAAAGATGTGTGGGGTATGTATATGTGTGTGTTTGTGTGGTGTGTGTGAAGATATGTACATGAATGTGTGTATGTGAGAGTGTGTGTGTGTGTGTGTGTGTGTGTGTTGATTTATAAGCCATTCAAGTCTTTATGGCTCCTTGAAGACCATTCCTAGACTCTGGATCCACCATATCTCTTTGTTGGTTTAGTAGCAGGTCCTACCCTGGGTACTGTTATTCACCCACTGAACACAATTCCCTGTCTGTATCACCACTGACTATCATTTTTAATGCTGTGCCATCTGTATAGTATAGGATTGTTTTAACTGCATGCAGACACTGAAGGGTACCCCTCTATTCCAAATCAAATGATCCATCCTCAGTATATAGAGACTTTAGAATTGGCCATGAGGAATATTTGTCAGAAACAGCTTCAGGGAAGAGCAAACAGTATTTTGAATCACTGTTCAATACAGAGAAGGTCACATTGTAACAGGGCCTGACATCTGTCCTCATTTCCTGGAAGAGAGATAGATAGTCCTTAGGGTTATCTAACAAAGGCCACCACCGCCCGGGCCTCACTGCCACTTGAAACTCCCACACTGGTGTGTTCTGCCCACAGACCATTCCAGGGTAATGTATGATTTCCTTAGAGGGCTGCAACCCTTCTGCCACGTCCTGCCTGGAATGCGTGGCTCTTCTCTCCATTTACTGTCTGCTCAGATGCACTGCAAGATGCACGGAGCCTATCTGCGTATTACGGATGGGGAGATAATGCTACTGGAAAGACAGAGTTAGCATCCACTCCCACACTCCCTCCCACTCACGACTCAGCTGCTCGGGCCTGTTGCATCCCTCTGTACTTCCCGGTGCCAAAGGCAGAAAAGGGACAAACAAAACAAAACAAAAAACAAACAAACAAACAACTGGCTCATCACTTTCTATCTAAAGGGTGACCTCAAACTCTCCTGAATCTCCTACTTCCACTTCCTCACATTCTGGGGATCACAGGGGCATGCCACCATGCCTAGTTTAGCACCCCTCCCCTTTGTGAGGGCATATCAGATGTCCCCCTTCTTTCTCCATCAGCATTGCCCTAGGCAGGCTACTCAAGGACTTATCTCTTCCATGCTAGAAAGGCCACACAATCCACATCGGGCCAAGAATAATTTGTCCCTGGACTTGCTGCTGTAACTAGGGAGCCAGTGTCAGAAAAGGACACCGGGAGAAGGGATCTAAGGGATGTCCTTGTCATAGCCATAGAATGCTGATTCTCCAATGCTGGCCCAGCCTGCTTTCCATCATGGAGAGACAGTAAAATTCTTTCTCCTCCTCCTTGTGTTAGTGGTTGAATTTGAGTCACTTTGACTCTGAGTTCTGACACTTGAAAGAAGTATTGTGAAAATACAAAGATCTCAGCAGCTGCTCTGTTCCACTTTGTTTGATTAAAAGCCGCTGTGTCCTCTGGGCAAACCCCCTGAGCGCACCTTTTTACTCAAATTCAGCACACGAAATGTTTTTTTTTTTTCTGCTTTGAGAAATATGCTTTAGAGGGCATCTTCTTAAGCCCCTACCCCAGGTGTTTCCCAATCACCGCTCTCTAAAGCTCTCCCGGCCACCTGCCCAATTAGCTTCAGGTCAGCCGGTTTCTGTCACGAGCTGAAATTGCTTGCTTGTCTACTAGCTTGCCTGAGATCGAAACTCCTCGAGAAAGGAAATGCCAAAAGGGTAGAATTCACATATGTGTCCCGAGCTGGCTTCCCAGCATCCGGAAGAACACCTGGCATCTGACACCATCCAAGAGCATCCGCTAAATCAGTGAATAAAGGAAATAGAAGAGAAAGAACGCTTTCTAAAGCTGTGGGTGTTTTTAATGTGTGCACATGTGTGTGCAGATGCACCTAAATGTGTGTGTGTGTGTGTGTGTGTGTGTGTGTGTGTGTGTGTGTGTGTGTGTGCATGCGCGCATGCATGCATGCATGTGAAGGCCACAGGTCAACCTTAGGTATCATGCCTCTGGTATGATCTACTGTGTTTTATGAGACATGTGCTTGCATTGGCCAAGCAGGCTATGATTTTTTTTGAGATGCAGTCTCTCATTGGCCAAGCAGGCTAGGCTGGCTGGCCAGAGAGCCCTTCTGTTGCTAAGGAGATCACCTCCTGTCAAAGAAGCTATTTCTGGTTTTCAATACCCCAGTGCCTGAAAATAGAGCTTCCTACAGAAAATGAATGTTATCTTAGAAGGTTTGCCTGTTTCTGGTTTTCCCTGGAGGATGGGAGAGTGGCTTCTTCAGGTTGATTAGAGCCCAGTGGGGTTCCTGTGGTATCTCTCTTCTCCCCACACAGTTATAACACTTCACATGGCAACCATTCTCTATGACCTCCTTCTTGAACTCAAGTTACCTTGACCAAGACTTGCCTAGTCCAATTAGTAAAGCAGTTCTTAAAAACTGGGACCGGTACGACTTGAAATGAGTCTAATCTGGCACCCCTACCAATCCGTAATTATGTGCCCCTAGGTCACCTCCTTCTCCAGCCAGGGAAATGTTAGGGGCAACCTGGAGCTGGACCCAAGCTGCCAAAGCATGAAGCAGTAGAGTGAGAGCTACCATCTGTGTCTTGCTGTGAGAACCCCTGAGAGACATCTGGAGCCAGCACCTGTCTCCAAGCAGGACAGCTGGCCTGGTGCCCACTTAATCCATGGGATGGAGAACTCTCTTCTCTCCTAAGTACACAGGCAGGCAGGCAGGCAGGGGCACGTGAAACACGGTGCCAGCTTGAGCTTACTCTGGTTGGCATGTTGGAGCAGTGGGAGGTGCCATGTGGCACCAAGATTGTCTATCTCATGCCCTGGCTGGCATCCCTCAACCCCAAGGTTTAAGTCAGTCTGAATCATTGTCAGGATATATGGGGATCTCTGCCAAGGAGAAGGAAAGATGGTGAGCTCTGAGCCATGTTGGAGCCCAGAGAAACCAGGATCCACTGGGATAATGAAGAAGTCCCTGGAGAATGTTGACTCAACTCAGGAAAAGATCGGGGTGTGTAATCCTTGACTAAGGAACAAGTAAGGCTTTCTTAACAAATGCCAGGCAGAAAAGACAGCGAAGGGTAAATAAGCAGGCTTCTCAGGGCATAGCAGAGCATGGCTCCTCTAAAGATTCACGGAAGGTATATAATTTAAAATAGAGAAGCAAATAATTTTCTGCGCTCAGATACAAACAACTACACTAAGCAAGGTAAGAAATGAATACATAGTCAAGAGTCTCAAAGATCTATCTTTAATTAGATTACCCTGTAAGGAATTTCCTTTTTAAGAAATATTTTTATTAATTTTTGGAGAATTTTATATTTTGATCATATTCACCTCTCAACTCCTCCCAGGTCCATGATCTTTTTCTACTTCCATTCAACTCTGAGTCCCCCCCCCCCATGGAGTTCAATGTGTGCTACCTGTGTACAACTTGGGTATAGGGACAGTCACTGAAGTGTGGTCCTTAAAGAAAGCAGATGCTCCCTCTCCCAGCAGCTATGAATTACCAACATTTTCTTAACCAGGAGTGGGGTTTTTGTACCTACATCTCCATCTCATTGCTGGTATTCTGTCCAGCTTGAGAGATTCTACAGATCTTGTGCCTGCTGTTATAATCCTGTGACATAACCTGTGCAACTGCCAATCACGTGTGGCTAAAGAGATCCTAAGTCCTAAAAGAGAACTTATTACTAATATTCAATAAATGGGCATAGACTTGAACTGACTCCTAAGTGAGTTGTCACTATATCTGTAGATTGGCTCGTCCCTTACCCCCTCAGCCCTCATCAGAGAAACTTCCTTTTGTAGTAGAGGGTAATTAACAGAGACCCACAACTAGTCAAGAAGTAGAAAATAAGAAACTGCAGAATGCTTAGCTCTAAATACAACACATACACCACATCCCCTCCTTCCAAGCTTAGGGGTTACCTTGGAAGAAAGGGCAGAAAAATAGCAAGAGCCAGAGGTGATAGATGTCTATAAAATAAAACAACACAAAACAATGCTCCTGTTAAGCATTTCTTAAGGTCACTTTCTGGTATGCACGCAATACCCTATTTAATCCATTAAAACATTCTTCTCTCAAAGGAGAAGCAATGGCTATGAAATGCCCTGACAAGCTTAGAATAAATCAATGTAGCTCAGTTGAAAACAAACTTATGGAACCTCAAAATACCACCTCCCCACAGGTTAAAACCTGCCAAAACCTTATTGATGAACACAAAGCAGGTTTGAATAAACAGAGAAGGATAATGAGTTCCAGGCAGGCACATTCTGTGCTGGAGAATTAACTGTCAGTTTTCATCAAATTAAGTTAGGCTTCTACAACTCCAACCTATGTACCAATGTAAAGCTTCAAGAAGCATTTCTAAAGTTTGTCTGAAAAAAAAATGTTGAACACAGAGAAATAGCCCAAATAAGTTTTCAATAAACATACCAGGTATAATTTGTCCCTTGAAGCAACAAATGTAGTAGGCCTGAATAATTTAAATAGTGGGGTACTATTCTGAAATTGTATAGGAAGGCTGAACAAAACAGATAACCTACAAACAGGTTCAAGCATAGAAAGTTTAATTATGTCAGATGTCGTATTTAAAATTAGCATGTTAAAAAAAGAATAGTGAATCATGTGTCTTTGAAAAATTGGTAGGCTTTAGGTAAGTGTTAACTTGGATTCTCATCTAACACTATCTATGACCCATTGTAGAAACACTGTAAGTATTATGGTGAGGTACTTACAGAATTACCACAACAAAAAAAGGTCTTATGTTTAAAAGAAAGTAGCAGGCTTTTAAAAGGAGATATCTTTCAAACATTTAAAAGCATGTGTTCTTACTAATGAAAGCTTTTTATTTTAAAGAAAGATTTATTTGTTTTATGTATATGAGTGCTCTATCTGCCTGTACATCTGCATGCCAGAAGAGGGCATCAGATCATATTATAGATGGTTGTGAGCCACCATGTGGTTGCTGGGAATTGAATGCATGGCCTCTGAAAGAGCAGTCAATGCTCTTACCTGATGAGCCATCTCTCCAACCCTACTAATGGAAGCTTTAGTGGTGTATGCATCAGCAACAATAAGAAGTTGCTGGCGAAAGGAAAAGTACAGAAGCAGCAGTTCCTTCAGGACATGTGGAAACTGTCCTATAGCGATAGTCACTGAAGACATCAACAAGAAGACCCATAAAATGGGGTGAGGTTTGTCTTTCGTTTCCCGTTGCTGTTATGTATTAAACTTGACAGTAAGTTCTACTACTCACGGTTTTTCAAGAGAATGTTAGGGGGAGAACTTGGAAACATTGCAATTGGGAAGCAAACCTGGGGGAAGAGCTCCAAATCCTAAAAGCACAAGAGACAGAGGAAGCCAAAGTAAATCAATGGACGAAATCCATCAGCCTAAGGAGATAATCAACATAACAAAAAGGCAATTTATAGAGGGTGTGATGTGTCCTTTCCCACCAGGGTCCACATTCAGAACACTCCCTGAGAAACCTACACAAATTACCTGGTTTTTAAAAAGTAGGTGTTTCTCAGAAGACATACAGTTGGCCAGTGGGTTCGTGAGGAAAGTCTCAGCATAACCCATCACTGTGGAAATGCAATAGGATACCACCTCACTCCAGTGAGAATGACTAGTAGCAGATAGAGGGCTGTGGAATAGATGTAACCTGAAAGCCAAAGGAGGAGGGCTATGGGAGGGGGGAGGGAGAGAAGAGCAGCAGGGAACCAGGGATCTACCTGGAACGGGAAAGCAGCAGGGAAAGAGACTGATAAGAACAATGTATAGTGGCTGGAAGATACACTAATGGGAGAATGTTAGTCAGTACAGGCGTTATGGAGAACAGGGCAGAACCTCCTTAGAAGAGTAAAAGAATTGCTATATAGTCCAGGAGTCCCATTATCTGACATCTATCCAAAGGAAATGGAAACAATGTGAAGGGGACGTCTGCCTGCACTCCCAGGCTCCTTGTACCACTAGTCACCATGACCCCAGAAATGGAGTTAGGGTAAGCATGCACTAGCTGATGAACAGATAGAAACAAGGGGTAACTATTCAACCAGAAAAAGAACCTGATACTGTCATTTCCAACCATATGGAAGGAACTGGAGATTGTGAGGTTAACTGAAATGAACCACACAGAGAACAAAAAGAAGCAGGTAACCCAGGGGTCCATCCCATAATCAGCCACCAAATGCAGACACCATTGCATACACCAGCAAGATTTTGCTGAAAGGACCCTGATATAGCTGTCTCTTGTGAGGTCATGCCAGTGCCTGGCAAATACAGAAGTGGATGCTCACAGTCATCTATAGGATGGAACACAGGGCCCCAATTGAGGAGCTAGAGAAAGTACCCAAGGAGCTGAAGGGTCTGCAACCCTAGTGGTGGAACAACAATATGAACTAACCAGTACCCCCAGAGCTCATGTCTCTAGCTGCATATGTAGCAGAAGATGGCCTAGTCGGCCATCACTAGGAAGAGAGGTCCCTTGGTCTTGCAAACTTCATATGTCCCAGTACAGGGGAACGCCAGGGCCAAGAAGTGGGAGTAGGTGGGTAGGGGAGCAGGGTGTGGGGGAGGGTATAGGGGACTTTTGGGATAGCATTTGAAATGTAAATGAAGAAAATATCTAATAAAATTGTTTTAAAAAAGAAGCAGGCATTCTCAATCATACACTGACTATTAAAAGGCAGATGTCATAGGAGTTGAGAGTAGAATGGTAGCCAACTGAGGCCAGGGAAAGCAGCAGGTAGAGCATTTGGTAAACAGGTACTGAGCTGTAGACAGAGGAGGCAGCGTCTGACAAGCTATGGAACAGCATGGTACCATGTGTGTTTATGCATTTATTTTTGAAAATATAGATGGAAAGATTTTGAATGTTTTCATACAGAAATAACTGATGTTCAAGGATATCTACATGTTTAATATTTAAAAGCACAAAATGAATACCTGTATCAAGCACAGTACCCCATAAATATGATTCCCAATGTGATTATAATTATAGTTTATTATATATGCATGTATTATAAAAATAAGCTTAATTTTTAAAATACCCAATAAAAATAAAGATGTATCAAAAGTATGTCTTTATCACCATAATTTTTAGTGACAAATGCAGCATCCTTAAATTTATTCATGCAAGCAAATCAACTCTCTAAGCAGAAGAATCTAATTAAGCAGAGGTAACCATCCTTGAGATCAAATAGCTACACAAGAGTGTGGTTGATTTTCTAATCATCCCATCTTCTAGAAGAACACTTGTTTTTACACTGCAGAACAGAGTCTGGGTTTTGGTTTTTTTTTTTTTTTTTGGAGACAAAGTCTTACTCTGTAGCCTTGGCTGGCCTGGAACTCAAAGACATTGGCCTGTTTCTGCCTCCTCAAGTGCTGAGATTAAAAATATGTGCAATCTCCACTCTCTGGAGAATGGTTTTACTCATTTGAAACACCACAAAATTTAGAGACTTACCATGGCATGATTTTGTGCTCCTGGGTCTGTGAGGGTTTTGCCTTGGGCTGGACTCCACTGACCAGCTCTGCACATCCAGCCTGACTTGGCTGGGTTTGTCGGGGTTTGGCTGGGCATGAGCTTGGTCTCAGATTCTAGAATGCTGAATTCCAACAGAAACTTTGCAGGGGCACCAAGGTTTGTCACCACACAGGCTCTGCTACCTATAAAAACCAGAACTGTCCCCATGGAAACTTCTGTGAGTAGAATAGACGCTCACAACAACTCTGGAGCCCAGGCTTACCATCCCACAACATCATAGCTTTCTCTTGGTCAGAGTCAGTCAGAAGGTAGAAACATTCATTATATTCTTAATGCTCTGGATGTGCTGAAAGAATTGTGTTTGTTTGTTTTCCAACCGACTACAAAGGCCCTCTTCACATATATAAGCAGCCAGCCAGTAAGATGACTACATCTGGAAAGACACTTGTCTCACTGGCAACCTAATTTGATGCAGAAACCTGAGCGAGAAAACTCACCAAAGTTGTCCCCTGATTCTATGCATGTACCATAGCATATATGCTTTCCCAGTATACATATAGTATACATCATCATCATCAATAAATTAGAATAATTTTAAAAGATACCCAAAAGGTTATGAGTCCCCTGAGGATTTATATATGTATTCCTCAGTTCTAGACTATCAACATATTAAATACTGGGGTATAAACCAGTATTTAATTTGGGCATGGACCAAATTAGACCTGTTGCTCCATAGTTGTTGTTCCTTAAATAAAGCTTTCTGTATTCTTGCTAAAATAGCTGCTTTAATACTAGTATCTATCTGATGGCCCACAGAGACTAAACCTATCTGGAAAATGTGCTATACAAGACCAGCCAGTAACAGTATGACCTTATATGTGTCTTGTTTATGACTACATTGAAAGCAAGTGTCTAGTTATATTGTTTTGTCTAAACTGATGAATGAAGATGAAAGTGAATGAACAAGGAGATGATGAGTCTTTTTGTTTCTAGAAAAATAAGATATTAATATAGTGAGCTGTATGCATGGCTATAATTTTTTCAGTAGTTTGAAAGAGTAATTCTTCTTATATTGAAGAGAAGCAAATGAAGTCCCCAACCCCTAAGTGTTCTTAGCTACCAGGACCATCTGGGTGCCATTAGCCATTCCAGTACATCAAGGTAGTTTTATCACCCACGCTAATGTTGTCACCAAATGTTACTGCTGTGATGTGTCTGATTTTATATACATTTCTCTTTAATATTCTCTTTAATATTCTGTTATTGTGTTAGGTAGTGTACTGGGTGTCTTAAGTTATTCTCCCAAGGAAGGATCAGAGCCCTTAACTTTTCCATCCCTACCTCTGGCATTATTTACTTGGACTATGATAAACGTGGATTAGATGGCTGGAGACAGGACCTTTCCTTTCATCTGGGCTTCAGTCACTATCTAAAACAAACTATTGACCTAATTGTCAGTGCACATGTCATAAAGATGAGATACAAGCTGCAACACTAGAAAATCTTCTTGTGTGGAAGGTAAGACAAAAAATCTACAATAGACAAACAAACATCACAAAAATGGACTGAAGGGTGGCCTAATACCTAGTGATTGTTATATATGCTTAATAATCACATGGAAAACATATTAATAGCAGGAATCTTTCCTAAAATGAAATTCTCCTAGGCCTTGTCTAGAGGAGCAAATCTACTGTCGATTTTAATCCAAGGCAGACCTATCTCAGGAAGTCCACCTGTTAGTGTTGGTTTCTCCTTGATGGCACCTGAAAGGGAAACATTTAACAGAACCTGCAGAGTTAACACACGTATGTAAAACCTTTGATGGCATAGGTATTAATGATTAGTGGGGTTTTCAAGAATTATTAATGAACTTATAATACTAAATGTGTATGCATGTAATAAGAATTCAAATCATAACTAAAAATCTGATTTAAAAAATGACAAAGAGAAATACATGGACCTATGATTCTCTTCAGGCTTCTCAGTGTCTCTTCTCAGTCATGGACATAACAATCTGTGAAGATCAGTTATACACAAAAGACACAGCCACATGAATGAGTCACTGGAACTACCAGGCAAGATGGAACGCTCCACATGAGAACTGCAAAATACCTATCTTTAGACTGTACAAATGCAATGCTGACCAAGAATGACCTTAGTGTTAGTTCAGAAGCAAATCATAAATACATCTGGGAAATCCCTGCATAGAATATAAACAACAGAATTCTAAATAACCAGAACTCAAAAGGAAAAACAAGGAAAGTTAGAAAGACTTTAGTACTAGATAAAAATTATACAACAAATTTCAATATCCAGGCGTATCATTTATCCCAAAGTGCTTATAAAACATGAAGAGCCTATGTGTCTGACCTAGAAAAAAAGTCTGTGACATCAGTTTTTGCCTCAGAAAAATAGGCAAGAAAAAAAAAATCAAATCCAAAGGAGGCAAAAATGGGGACCACAGACAAAGCCTAAAGGTTGGTGGAATTCAGGAGAGAGATGTTTAAAAAGAATTAATTGAAATCCAAGTCTGGTTCTTTGAGAAGATCAATAAACTGATAATCTCCTAGATGACCTATCAGGGGCTAGAATCAGTAGATAATATGGTACCTATTTCTTAATTTATAACTTGTGTCTTTCCTCATTTTCTTATCCATTCTTATCAATTGCCAGATAATAAAATGCATTGGTTATCTTTTCAAAAGAAAGGTGTGACAATTCAGAACAAAGTTACATTGCAGGGGCTGATGATTCAGTGGGAATTGGGGGTGTAAAGGTCTCAAGGGAGTGTAACCAGGTATCCCAGACCAATTCTTGGGACCTGTGCTTTCAAGGACATTCGTGCAAAGCAACATCAACAACAAATGCAGCATCAATCGCTCACTAGCTCAGATATGGAATTCGCATGATTGCCCATTAGCAGATGAGTGGATAACACAAATGTGCCGTTTATATGCAGTGGGATATGATTCCACTTTGAAGAATAAAATCACATCACTTACAGAAACATGGTTATATTCAATGGGCAATGTGCTACGTGAAATAAACCAGACAGAAAAAGACAAGAGCCATGTTTTCTCTCTCATACATGGAAGCTAAAGGAACACATTAATGGTTCCCAGAGACTCAGACAGTAGTGTAAGTAAAAGAAGAGTGGGTTTCATCGGTGCCATTTAATGATTCACAAGTCACTCTAAGTGCCATCAAAATACACAATTCATATATATGTTACTGAAAGCTAAAAAAAAATATTAAATTAAATCTAACTTTATTTAAGATTATATAGCCTGACCCAATGGGTTTATTCAAGTAAGCAACAACTGTATAACATTCAAAACTCAATCATGGTGGAATTATTACTGGTTTGATACCCATACACATACCAGCAGCACCCAACTGGACTCAGTGGTTTAAAAGAATAAAAGAGTAGATGTAGTTGGTCTGGGGAGGGAGGGAGAACTTGGAAAGGGAGGAAGAGAGAGCAGGGAAGGCATTGGGATGGAAAAGATCGAAAAGGAAAAAATAACACTCTTAGTCAACCTGATAATTTATATGGAAAATTCCACTGTATCTACAAAAATGTCCTGAGAATTAATGAGTGGGCTTAGCACAGCTGCAAGATACATAATCAATATTTTAAAAAATCAATTGTTTCTTTCTACTAGCAAAAACCAATAAAATATGGTATTGAGCACAGTGTGATGGCAATAGTTAATAATAATAGATTGTGCCATAGTTAATAATAATAGATTGTTTATTTCAGAACTGCTAAAAGAGTAGATCTTAAATGTCCTCACCACAAATATAGGTAGGTGAGGTAACAGAAATGTTAAAAGCTTAGCTTAATCTTTCTACAATGAATACACATATTAAACACCACACTACCCCTCATAAATATATACAACAAGTATTTGTCAATTACAAATTTAAAGACATAATTTAAAATATCATTATTGGATTTTCCACTTCCAGGAAGATGAACACCTGGCTTCCCCTATATCCCTCTTTCTAAAAACCAGAAAAACATTGGTCCTTATCTAGCCATGCCCCAATTATTCACAGGGTTTTTGTACTCCAGTCCTCTGTTAGACACAGTTTTCTACACACACTTTCTATTTATTTTTGCATGTGTGTGAACACATGTATACACAGATAGGTGCAGGTGCAGTCACCTGTACAAGCCAGAGACTCAAATCAGAGATCTTCCTCTCCCATCTTCCACCTTTTAATTGTATTTTTCATTTTTTTTAAAAAAGTTTCTACTGTGCCTTTCAATTCCATTTCATTTTTCTTCTTTTCACTAGTTCTTTGAGAGTGTAATAGAATACATTTGGATCATAGCCACCCTTCCACAACTCTTGCCAGAGCTACCCTACTTCCTTAACCTCCCAGCTTGTGGATCAATCACGTACAATTTGTGCTACCCAATAAAGAATTGCTTGGGTTGTGTGACCTTCCACAGGAGTGTGGTTGACTTGCCAGAAGCTACACCTTCAAAAAACTGACACTTGGTCTCCCAGCAACTATCAATATCCAGTAGCAACTCAGCTAAGAGTGAGACTTTGTGCCTAATTCCCATCTTCATGCTGGGATTTTGTCTGGCTTGAGCTTAAAAAGTGGCATTGAAATTTCACCTTGCACCAATCATAATGGTGAAGAAGAAGATGAAGAAGCAGAGGAGGAGGGGGGAGGAGGAAGAGAAAAGGAAGAAATAGGAAGAGAAGAAAAAAGGAAAGAAGAAGGAGGAGGAGGAGGGGAGGGGAAGGGGAGGGGGAGGGAGAGGGAGAGGGAAAGGGGGAGGGGGAAGGGGAGGGAGAGGGGGAAGGAGAGGGGGAGGGAGAGGGAGAGGGAGAGGGGGAGGGTGAGGAAAAGGGGGAGGGGGAGGGAGAGGGAAAAGGAAAGAAGAGAAAAGGAGGGGGAAGAGGAAAAGGATGTCATCGTTGACAACAACAAAAATGAAGATGAAGACAATAAGGGTGATGACAAATTCTGGCCTGGATGTAGAGATAGAGGAAAACTTTCAGTGCTGGTGAGAGTGAAAACTGGTACAATCACTATGAAAATCAGTATGAAGCTCCTCAGAACCATCTAGAATAGATTGACTGTGTTGTCTAGCTATGTCACTCCTGGGCTTATAGCAACAAAATTAATATCTGCTTGTCCATGTGCATTGCTGCTCTGGTAACAATAGCCAGGAAAGTAAACATGGCCATCAACTGATAAATGAATAATGAAAATGTAGTCCACACATACAATAAAGAGTTATTCCGTTGTTTAGGAAAAATGAAATTTGTAGGGAAATGCTCAGAGCTGGAAACAATCACTCTGATGAGGTAGCCCAGACTCAGAAAGACAAACATCACCTGATTTCTCTTATTTGTGAGAATTAGTGTTGAATCTGCACACATCTGTGTTTCGGTCATTTACGATTTTTTAGTTAGGATCTTATGTAGCAGGGACTCACCTTGACTATGAAGCTGAGCCTAACCTAGAACTCCTGGTTTTCTTGTCTTAGCCTCAGTGCTGGGATTACACCAGGCATTTCTTCTACTGGCTAGAGCTTCTTTTTTCTTATTTTTTCTTATTTCTACTTATTGGCTAGACCAGTTAGCCTCTGAGCGGCTGAGAGCCACCTGTTTCTACTTCCCCATGGCACTTGCACTGCTTTATAGAGATGCTAAGAATATGAACTCAAGTTCTCATGCTTGCAAAGCAAGCACTTTCCCCACTGTACCATTTCCCCAGCCCCCTCCCATGGACTTTAAATCACCTACATAGGATATCTATTTCAATGAGTGTAACATAGTTACACTGCATTTTTAGAGACTCACAAGTGACATGAACCCATTAAGCACTATTTTATTATCTATCTGTAATTGGTATAGATCCAGGATCCATGCACAAAGAGGGCTGGGTTTTATAATCCAAATACAGAGAGGCTGAGAGCTAGGAAGATTCTGGGGTGTCTGGAGACTGGGAAGGACATCAGTGAATGCTTGGGTTGTTTATTTTTCTAGCTCTGTTTAACCCAGCCCCTGAGATTGACACTGATGTTATCATCAACTGTCTTCTTCAAGCACAGTCTACCTTATAAACTGAGGTAGGTTCTCCTACTTGAACTCCAAGATTACTAATTTACAAGTGCACCCCAAGTCTCTGCCTCCAGAACATTGGAATGACAGGAAGTCCCCACACTTGCGTGGTAAGTGCTTTGTCCACTAAGTCCCCTTTCCAGTTCTCCTAACAGAAAATTCTTAAAAGAAGAAACATAAATGATCAATAGCCATTTATAACAAGTGTTAAACATGCTTAATCTTTGGGGAAATGCAAAGTAGAACTATTCATCTCAGTGAGAAAGGCTATAGTCAACAAAACACAATAAATGCTTGAGGAGACACGGAGAAAGAAGAAGCCTTGCCCACTATTGGTGAGGACATAAACTGGTGTAATCACTAGGTGAATCAGAATTGCCATTGCTCAAATTTTTAAAAATAAAGCTACCATATAATCCAGCTTTACCAGCTCCTGGGTGTGTATAATATAGTGCATATATGCAATGAAAAAAATTAGCCATAAAGAAAAACAAAAAAAAATGGCATCAGCAAGGAAATAGAAAGAACTGAAAATTATTATTTTAAATGAAATATACCAGACACAGAAAAACAAACAAAGCCCTTTATGCCTAGGAAACCCTGTAGTTTAGTTTGTACATGTGGGTGCAGGCAGACTTAGTAGAATGAGAAAAGAGATCCAATTGCCTTATTTGTAATTAAACACACGCTGGAAACATCCTAACCCTCCGCCAAAACTTTGGTGATAGACAAACTTTGTACAGACACACAGTGAATTATAACTCAGAATAAGATAAATTAACCATTGTCACACACAAAGATATGGAGGAGTTTCAAATTAATTATGCCAAGTGAAAGAAGCCAAACAAAAGTGGTTCATACTGCATGCTTTCCATTTGAAGAATACAGTATGTGGACAGACAGAAAGCAGATGACTTGCTGCCTAGCAATATGGTGATGGGGGAGGGAGAAGAGGGACTCCTGAGGGAAGAGGGATGTGTTGGGCCTGATGGGTTTGTTCGGTATCTTCATTTCCTTTGTTCATCCTATGGATAGAACTGAAGAGTCTGAAACATTGATAAATTAAGTTGATTGCCTTCATTAGTGAGAACAAAACAAAAATAACCCAAAAGATTAATTTCCCCTCTTCTCTGAATTTGATAATAAAAAGCAGTTCGGTGGGCACATTTATTTGGAGTAAAGTGGAAGATTGTATCACGACGCATAGTTGAAAAACTTTGTGCTCAGAAAAGAACCACTCAACAGTGTGGTCGAGTCTGCGTGGGTCTGCAGCTGGGTGCTGAAGGTCCACAAGTCAGTTAAAAGATGTGTGTTGGCAGCCGAGCCTAAATTCTCCAAGTCCAGGAAAACCCATTAACACCATTGCACAGAGTAAGCTGGAATGCATAATGAATCGTGAGCCTACATTCATTTTAATAAATGGTCTGATAACTTGGAGTTAAAATAAATAATTCACCCTCTTCCCTTCATCTGCCCATGGCTAGAGTTAAACATTATAAGTTGAAATCATGGTGCAATGGTCAGCAGACCCTTCTAAGGAAATCCGTTCTTCTAGGGAAGGCAGGATGTTCCTATCAAATCACAAGCTAACCACATTCTGCTAACACTTGGGTAAAAGCAGGTTTGTAATGCAGCCCTGGCCTAAAGATGACGGTGGAAATGCGCCATCATGGCTCATCAGACATTCCCACTGCCTACTTGCCTCTACTTTCTGGAGATGTCCTTGGATCACCTGTGTTGGGACCTCTGCCATGTTCTGGCCAAGCTCCTCATGATTTTACTCGCCGTCTCCCTTTACTGGAATTCAGTCTCAGTGCATGAAAATGAAGGATAAGAACAGCCCAAGCTATGTACTTTAAGTTCCATGCAACAAAACCAAAGGACATATTCAGAGTAGGCACAAGAGTGTTTGTCCTTGGTAGCTCTATCTTGGAAGCAGAGAACATCTATTAAGCCCTTCCTACGTGAGAGTAAATTCCTAAAGCATTTAAAAACAACAAACAAGCAACAAAAAATAAAAAAAATAAAAAATACAGAGAAGGAAGCAGAATACTTGTTCTTCCATAGGGTCTTCAGCATTGAGCATCATGGTTGGTTTACTGGCAAAGAACAGGGCTGTGAAAGAAGCTGCAACCATATATAAAGATTGGAAAGACAGGCACCGAGAAGGTGGATCTGAAAGCTGGAAGGAAATGAGGAAGGAGTCATGCAAATAGTGGATGGGGGTTTCTGGGGTAGTGGCTCAGTGGTTAAGAGAGCTGGCTGGTCTTCTAGAGAGCCAGGGTTCAGTTCCCAGCACCAACATGGCTACTCATAGCTGTAGAAGTCCCAGATAATTTGACAGCCTCGACTGGCTTTCAAGGGAGATTCATGCTTGTGGTGCACAAACTTACATGCTGGCAAAACAGCCGTGTAAGTAACATATTTAATGTATTGGAAGCAGAGAACAGTTAAATCTCCTGTGCAAGTATCTGCCCTGTTAGGAACTTTGGGGAGACCCTGTTGCAGAGGAAAAAATGAGGTTACACTGTTAAGGTTTGGTCCTGCTGTCTATTGTAATGCTAAATGCAGGCCCCCAAGACCTAGTGGTCCCAGAGATGAGAGAATCTGCATGTAGAACCAAGTGATACTGTTTGATCTTGTCCCCAGGTTATTTCTGATTGGAAAATAAAGATGCCAACAGCCAATAGCTGTGCAGAAGAGACATAGGTAGGGTTTAGGATTCCTGGGTTTTGGGGTTAGGGGAGAATCCTGAAGGAGAAGGAGGAAGAGAAGGAGAAGGAGAAGGAAGGAAAAGCTGCCATGGGTTAGGTGAGTCATGAAAACGTGGCCCTGAGTGCTGGCCAATTAGAATTAAGAGCAGTCCTGATGAACTAGTAAGTAGTAACTCAGGGTTATCACTAGGAAAGGATAGTCTAATGGCATAGAGGGTAGGTATCTGCCCAGCTCATGTGCTGTTTAAGGCTTATTGTAAACACAAAGGTTGTCTGTATCCTTTATATGGGAACTTAATGACCAAAGGTAGAAACCTGATTGGAATTAAAAACTTTTACAACATTACACAACAAATTATCACCAAGGTCCCAGGCCTTATTCTAACCAAAAGAAAGTCACTGATAATGTCTAAGCAGGGGAGACTTGAAGACTTACTTTTTAATTTGTGGTCAAACACAACAAAACAGGGACTGGGTATGGTTCACTTGGTAAAATGTTTGCCAGCCACTCACAAAAGAATAGGTGTGGTCGCTTAGGTTTACAATATCAGCATTGGCGTGGTAGAGACAGATCCCTGGGGCTTGCCAAATCAAGTCCAGTGAAAGACCCTATCTCAAATGAGGTAAAGAGCTACTAAAAAAGACATATGGTATCAACCTCTGGTGTACATTCATGCACATGAATACACACACACACACACACACATACCATGAAACATATTACCTTAACCATGTTTGGATGTATTGACCTGTCATGAATATATGTTTACCAAGTAGTATAGTATCAAGACCATTCATCTTCTGAACTTTTTATCTTCCAAAATTGAAACTGTGCCCATTTCACACTAGCTCTCCAGGCTGAGCTACACAACCCCAGAAGTTATTTTCTTTAAAAAAATTTATTTTTACATTTATTTATGTGATGAGGGTAAGGGGTTGAGGTGAGAAATATATACACATGAGTGCAGGTGTCTATGGAAACCAGGAGAGCTAAAGATATGAACTCGGGGGCTAAACTCGGATCCTGTGAAAGATAAGCACATACTATTAACCCATTGAACCACCTTTCCAGCCCCTCCTTCCTTTGTGAGAGCTTAAGCAGGTTCCATCATGTGGATACCCACCCCCACTACCTACCCCCTCACTCACAAAGGAGACTTGGGTTCTTTCCACTGTGGGGCTTCTATGGAAAATGCTGGCGCCTACAATCTTCTTTCAAGATCCCGATTAGCATTCTTTGTGCCTGGACAGTCAGAAGTACAGTGGCTTCTGTAATGTTCCTATTCTTAACACTTTGTGAAAGTGCCATGCAGTTTTCTTGCTGCGGTGTTTAGAAATTGCCTGAGCAGATAAGAAAGATATTTGGGAGGTCATCAAGGGGACTGTCTTGGTTCGGCACCCATTAACAGATCTGGAAATGAGAATTTCGCATGCACAAACTTGCCTGAGGAGCTCACTGAAGGGGAAGGCTGTAGGTAGGAAGATAGGAGATTAGGATGTTGGGGAAGGAGGGTTTGAAGAGAGAGGCAGTTGGGAAGGTGGCATTTGAACCTACAGGCTGAAGCTGCAAAGATTCTGAAGCCTAGAACCCTGCTCTGGGCTGTCACTGATGCATGCTGACTGCCTACGTGCTTAGATTCATGAGAGATGATTCCCAGAGGGGAGCTCACTGGGATTCTTTAGACACCAGCATTTCTCATGCCCAAGGGAATGGGCGCTTCAATCTGAAAGCACAGGTTTGGGGTGGGGTCCAACTGCATCTAGTACTGAGAACACTGCCATTTCTATTCAGCTGGTAACTAGCAGTAGATCTGTGAACAGACTTGTTTGTTTGTTTTTTAATAGTTGTTTTTTTTCAAGGTAGAGAAACTATTATTTGGTCCAAAATTGGATATTTGCTATGTGTGAGAAAGAATAAGCTAGTCTGATCTCAAGGTTGTTGGTACCGCAACTAGAAGCATCAAGTACGGTTAGCTGAGTGAAAAGAACAGGTGTTTAGGTTGGTTCCTTATAGTTTAATCATAGATGTGTTCTATAAGAGGTGCCTAGTCCTAGCCAAAGTCAGATGTGGAGCAGGTATCTGAATACATAAATGGGAGAGAGGATTCAAAGAAAAGCAGGCATGTGTTAACATAGGAAGGCACTAACGGAGGGAAGCATAGAGGGTGAATGGCTTACGAATAAGAGGCAGAGAAGGGTGAGGTGGGCTCTGGTAGTCCAGAAGACACATGAGGGGGCAGCTACGAACAGGAAAGGAGGCAGAGAAGACACAGTGGCTGTGACTCGCACCCTGGACTTCTTCTCCATCTTTTCCCATACTGACTTGCCTTAGACAGCTGTCCCTTTCATTCAGCTCC
The DNA here is from genome assembly GCF_978045245.1 of Mus caroli. Taxonomy (NCBI): domain Eukaryota; kingdom Metazoa; phylum Chordata; class Mammalia; order Rodentia; family Muridae; genus Mus; species Mus caroli. Next base: position 31,583,767 of record NW_028227271.1, on the reverse strand, counting down.
TGGGCTTTGCCTGGGGTCTGACCACAATCCTGGAAGATGTAGCCTCGTGGCATGATGATCACACTTTTGTCCCCAAAAAGGTGTCTCTCCACTGTCTCCACTTCTTATCTAGGTTTCTGCAGTGTCACAGCTCTGGTCCAGGAGTGTTGATGACTTGTTAGGGTTGTTATTCCACTCATGGAACAGCATCTCTTTCTCCGGGACTCCTTTCCAAACAGCTCAGATATTGCCATCTCTCTTCTAAAATATCTCTTCAGGATTCCACCCAGATCTGCCAAGACCCTGACTAGTGTGTATGCTGCCTTGAAAGAAAAGTTTTTAAACAACTCTCAGAAGGAGAACAAATAGGTGGGTTTAGAAGCTACTTGCAGCTCATGAACTGCTTGAGAAATGACCGCAGGATTTCAAAGTGTAGAAGAATGTTAGGTTTCTTATCAAGAGCCATTTCCTCAGAGATTCATGGTGAACAGATGCTCAGAATATGTTTAAGGGGGAGGAGGGGAGGGAAGGAGTCTGAAAAGGCAAGAGCAGGCAACTATTTTAAGGAGCTTAGCTGTAAAGCAGGGTAGAAACTGAGTGTTTGGGAAAGAGAGGAAGCAACCCATCCTAAAGGTGAAAAAAAATCTTCATGTTTCCCTGCTTATGGAAACAAGCTACTATAGGGAGGAAAGTGAGGATACAGGGACTTGAAAACCAACTGTCACCCTGTCTTTAAGGAGAGGAAATTGCATGTTGAGCTGTGCAGGAAGGGATTTGCCTGTGGTACTTGGAAAGACGACAGTAGGCCAAGACTCAGACACTGGTGGGGCGACGTATGCAGATAGAAACACGACAGTACCACATTTTGGGTTTTAAGTCATGCTGTGTTTTGACCAAAAGCCACAGTATCCCCTGACAGTGAGGATGAGAGGGGCACCAGAGGTCGGAGGGGAGGCTAGAGAGTGGGATGATAGCGATGGGCCTAGGGGAGACCCTGTGAATGTGGGGCCTGTGGGGTTGTCACAGCTTTAAAGTCCGGTCATGTGGTGCTGTTTCTCAGCCACATTTCATGAACTGGGTGCAGAAAGAAGGGAGGAAAATTCTCTACAGCCTCAGAGTTTGATGAGGAGAGTGGGAAGATCTGCTGCAAGAATACTTGTGCTTGCCCTGGGATAGCAGCAAGTGGAGGAGAAGAATGGACAACCAAAAAGTAGAATAGAATAGAATAGAATAGACCCAAATACTAGTGGTCTATTAAATGTACTGATCTCCACACAAGGTGTACTGAAGGACACAGGGCAGCTTTGTGTATGTGTTTCTTATTTCTGGGCTTAATTTAGGATGGGTGAGGATTTCCTCCTCCTAGTATAAGAGAAATGCTCATTAGTTTACTTTGCCTACCTCAAAAGCTCAAAAAGCTTCTAAAATTTTCAATGCACATCAGCTCACAAATGTAATGTGACATAGTATAGTGCCCTTGCTCTGTTCCACAGGTGATAAATTTCATACCTTGCCTCATGCTGTCTGGATGAGTGACTACCACAGATCAAGTTGCTGCCACATAATGTCAGATTGGATGCCCTCAACTAAGGACTCTCTCTCTCTCTCTCTCTCTCTCTCTCTCTCTCTCTCTCTCTCTCTCTCTCTCTCTCTCTCTCTCTCTTGCATATGCATGGGCGCACACACACACACACACACACACACACACACACATACTCGCTTGCTGTTACTCTTTCCCCCATAACTATAATTCCATACCCATTTGAACAACTCTCTCATCATGGCACTGCCTCTCTTTCCCATTCCTTGTAAGGACACCTCACTTGGCCTTCTAAAATACCCAACTCCAACTATACTCACCTTGGGGTCAGATCTTCAGCAAATGAATTCTGGTAGATATACCATTTAATCCACAGCAGCGAACTCTTTTTGGTTCCAAAATTCCTCACTCTTACCATCTGGTCTATGTAGACAAACTCAGAGAACATTTCTAGATGAAAAACCGACACAGTGTCTGGGCTTGCATTTTTATGTTGACCTCAGATTGCCCCCTGTGTCCCTTTTCACAATGGAAGCTGTAGCACAATATAACTAGACACAAGCTCTAAAATGAATGGCATAACAATGGATTTTATGTCCTACCATGGATGCCTCTGAAGAAGCAAATGAACACATCCGGCTTCAAAGGGTCAAACTCATTGAAGCAGAAAATTGAATGATGGTTCCCAGGGTCTAGGGAGAGAGGGCTATGATGAGCGAGTTGTTCAAATGGGTATGGAATTATAGTTATGTAAGGTAAACGAATTCTGGAGAGCTGCTGTTTAACAAAGAGCCTGTGTCTATCAACACTGTGTTATATGTGTGAGAGGATGGGGCCTAAGTGTACTTATCACAAAACACAAGAAGCAAATAGCCCACAAAGGGACCAAAAGGAACTTTTAGAAACAGTAGGTGTACTTAACCATCCTTATTGTGGTAATAGGATCCCATATTCACATGACTGTGTGCCTTCAAGACTCATAGCCTCTCTGTATCTCAATGGTGCCTCAGTAAAGTGGGTTTTGAAAAGCAAGCTCTAGAACACAAGCATGCTGTGAAACTCCATCTTCAGAGGCCAGTGCTCTATTCTGCTAAGGCAGCCAAACAGAGTTCCACATCCTGAGTAGATTAATTAACAGACATTTATTTTCTGATCATGCAGAGACTGTGAGTCTGACACCCTAGTGCCGAGAAGTGATGACTTGCCTAGGGGTGGTGGCTTTGGTGTCTACTCTCTTAGCCTGAGATGGGAATGTTCTCCCCCTGCCCCTGTATCTACATGGCCTTCTTTCCATACTTGTCTCTACCTAAATTTCCTCTTTCTATAAGGATACCGGATTGAACTGGGGCTCATGCCTGCAGCCTCATTTGAGCTTAGCTATGTCTGTAAAGTACTGTCTCTAAGGACAGTTGCATTCTAAAGTGCTAGGAGTTAGGACCTCAACATCTAGAGTTTGACCATCTCAGTTCAGCCCATCAGAGGCATCAACATCGCATGTGTGAAGTACCTGTGGGTGAGCACCACTGTTTATGAAATATGAGGTGTGGTCACAAAGACAAAAAGCCATGTTAAAGTTAACAAAAGTGGTGTACCGTTTGCTCAGATGAATGCAATAAATGAACTTTTCTTTAAAACTCTATGTCGGTTTCATTCTTGACATTTTTTTTAATCCCATAAGAAAATAGATTCATTCAAACTGAAAAGAACAAAATGTTTTTAAAACAATAAGGGGAGGAATGTGGAACATGAGGTACCAGGCACTTCATTATGTTAATAAGGCAATACAGACACCAAGCTTGCCCAGTTTAGAGTCATGTCCAGATGGTTGCACTTGATATTACAGCCAAATAATGGCACTTGAGATCTCTTGAGGGTCCCTCCTTGTCCCTCTGTGGACATCATCTGGAGTAGGAAGCATCTGGCTGTCATCTATACAGGTCAACGTGAGAAATGAGACAGGAAAGACGACTGAGGAGCCAAGTCTGTGAGTGAAGCTCCCGAGCTGGAGCCCATGCCGCTGTGTGAGCATAGTGCTCACTTTTTCCTCCTTGGTTTTGGTTGCATGGACAGTAAAAGAAGAAACTTGGCTCAGCGTAAGTTCATCAAGAGTGACTTCACAGAAGGCTCACAAGACAGGATAGATGATTAACATCCCCCTCACTGATGAGGAAGTCTGGAAAGAAAGAGTGATCCATATTGGGATAAAGGAGACAAGGAAGAAGAATCAAGGTACTATAAGACAGAATAGGATGGGGCTAACTGGCCAAGGATGAGGTGTACACAACCAGGATCAAAGGTTTGGTTCCAGGTGGACAGACATGGGTTCAGTCGGGTCACTTCAGTTGCCATGTCAGGGGGGTTGGGGAAATCACTGCGGTCTCAGCCCAGGTCTCACACGCTGTGCTCCGTGGTCTCATTGTGGATATAAAATGGACTAGAGCAGCATTTGCCACAGAGCTGAAGCAGAGCCTGACAGCTGGAAAACTGAGAAGTGACCCTCTGTTTCCCACTGACTTCCTTTTCACACTGGAGATTGAGGCAGCTAACTAGGCCCCAGAGGTAGAAATCATCCAATGATGCAGAAAGAAGTTGGAAGGGTGCGTCACGGAGAAAAAGGCTAAGAACTCAGCCAAAGTGCTTTAATCATGTGTGTGTGTGTGAGAGAGAGAGAGAGAGAGACAGAGAGAGAGAGAGACAGAGAGAGAGACAGACAGACAGACAGAGAGACAGAGAGACAGAGAGAGACAGAGAGACAGAAAGACAGAAACAAACAGAGAAACAGAGGGGTGTGGGTCTTGTACATACATGGGCAGGTGTGTACACATGAATGTGGAGGCCAGAGGTCAGCAATGGGTCTTCCTCGATCATTCTTCACCTTAATTCCTGAAATAATGTGTTTCCCTGAACCTAGAGCTCACATATTCATCTACCCCTCAAACTCAAGGGACCCTCCTGACTTCTACCTCCTCAACTCCAGGGTTACAAGTGCACACCACAGAGCTATGCTTTTTCCATGGATACTGGAAACCCGAATCCATGTCTTCATGTGTACACAGCAAGCATTTCACTGATGGAGCCATCTCCCTAGCCTCACAAACCAACTTTTATGCCTAAGATATTTTCCATACTTGGCTATTAAAGGCGACATTGGAAGCAGTGTACAGAGCATGACAGCGGAGGGCTACTTCTGCCGCTTCTCATTTTCTTTACTTGATGCAACTCTTGTAATTAAACACGAATTCTGAATAATGCAAACCTATAATTCATGCAAATTGATCCCTAATGAGATGGAAACAAGCCAGGATTTAATTTGTTGAACTTGTGGGGGATAGGATAATGAGTTGCAAAGAACAGATGCAAAAAATCCATCCGCTTTTATCTAAAATGAGCCAAACATTTCATGTCTGTGCTCACACTCCCATAAGCTTTTAATGCCTTCAATGCGATATTAAATTATTTTGCTAAGGAGACGATTGTGAATCAAGGATCCTCTGGTATACCTGCATGCCAACATCACCAGCTTCCCAGATCTCCATGCTCCCCATAATCCTCACAGTTTCACCCCTAAGAATTGTGAGCTCAAAAAAAAGAAGAAAATACCTAATAAATAAATTAATTAAATTAAAAAAAATAGAATTGTGAGCTCTGCAGAAAGACTTGATCCTTTAATAATAGGTAACCAATGAATTCCCTAAATTGAACCTTGACCAAAACCTCGAGGTTTTGTGGAAATGGCAATTGGGTCTAAAAATGAGGAAGACAGTCAAGCCCTGCCTGGCCCCACCCACCCCTGTCAGCAGTAATGATAGACAGAGAGACTCATCTGGGGGCGGAAGAGCCATGTAAGCACAAACACATATGCCTTGTTTAGCACATAATGGCTGGAGTGAGATCTCTCTTTCTCTCTCTCTCTCTCTCTCTCTCCCTCTCCCTCTCCCTCTCCCTCTCCCTCTCCCTCTCCCTCTCCCTCTCTCCTCTCTCTCCTTCTCTCCCTCCCTCCCTCTCTCTCCCTCCCTCCTACTCTCCCTCCCTCCATCCCTCCCTCCATCCTTCCCTCCCTCCTCCTCTCCCTCCCTCCCTCTCTCTCTCCCTCACTCCTTTTCAGGTTGATCCATCTCCTGAGTACACAAGAAGAGCTCAAACACAGAACACCTCAACTGATCATCTCCAATTACAGTGCCCCCCAGAGATCCACTCCTGTCCCTGTAAGAGTCAAAAATGTTTCTCTACTGGAACTAAATTAGGACCCAGTGTGCCTTGTGCAGGCTATGGTGGTTAATGCCCTAAATAGTCTCCCTAGAGGTTGTGATGAGCACTTAACAGAGGTATATGTCTTCCCCGCCAAGGCAATTCTGTGGTATAACTCAGCTCATACTGCTACTGGAAGCTCTGTTACTATAGTGAAGCCATGTAAGGTAAATTAGCAGTGAGAAAAGCCCAAAGAGCAGCCTAGGAACAGGGACTGTTCCCAGGAGAGCCACTGGGCATGCACCTGATTCCCACCATGGTGAACTGGGAAACTTCCTCTCACACAAAGATATATTAGAGACTTGATGTCCAAGGTATTCAATGATGATGTTACTCCAGACTCTACCTACTACATGCCAAATAACACATAACAGAAGAAATCCAGGCACTCAGATGAACCATTACCATTTGGATAGGTCATTCATATACGCTCTCTTTCCCATTCTGCGATGGTGGAAACAGTCCTCAAAATGCAACGTCCATCTCCCACCCTACTCCCCCACACCCCCAGGAAGCTGTTGTAAGACTGGGAGACCCTAGGCCAAGCTTTTCCTTCATCGGACATTATAAGCATTATGAAGTGTTCAAGCAGCTATCATACAATGAAGGATACAGAAACTTAAGCTTGTCAGCACAACTTAGCCTGACTAAAAACAGAAGCAAAGGGATTCTCTCTAATTGAGGACAAGCCACCATGAGTTACAGCATACAGCAGAGCATGGTGGACACAGCACACATTCCTGGGGCCCAGAAGAGATGGCACTGTGAGCAGAGGTGAAGAGTAAAGTCTCCTCTAATACAGAAGGAGGTGAGTGGAAAGAACACCAGGAACAAATGAAATGGCTTTGGCAGTGGACATGAAAGGTGACTAGGATGGGATATAACACCCACACAGTTATCCAGCCCATACCAATTCCCCGGCTGCTGTGAACATCTATCCCAAATGGTGTACCTCTTGTGGTTCTGGAGGTTGGAAACCTGAAATGCAACATTTCATTTATTTATTTTTTAATTTATTTGTTTATGTGTGTGTGTGTGTGTGCGTGTGCAGAGCACTTTTGGAGGTCTAAGGACAACTTCAGGACCAAGTTCTTGGTTCTTCCTTATTGGGTCCAGAAATGGAACTCAGGTTGTTGGGCTTGGTGGCAAGCATCTTTACCCACCGAACAATCTTGCCCATGCAGAAATGCATCTTAAAGATCAAATTGATGAAACAAAAGATTTTTCCCTTCTGTGGACTCTTGAGAGTTTCCAACTCTGTATGTCTTTCCAAGGTCCTTATGGCATCCTGTGTGCCTCAGATGGTGATCCCTGCTACTACTCTGACAATTCTTAACTCATTGTTGTATCTCCTTCATGACCTTGTGAGTGAACTAAACCCCAGAATGTCCAGGTCACACATCCCCTATATCTCAATATTCTTAGCATGATCACAGCTACAAAGATGCTGGGCCATCAACTGTAAGAGTCACATGTTTTGGAGACTGGGGCATGGATATCTCTGGGAACCTTAATTCAGGCGACCACATAGGATAGTTCAAATCTAACAAATGTATGTTATTCTCTTAACATAATGCACTTGTATTAAGCAAATGGATTTTTAAACTGATATCAATTGGTAAATATGTATGTGTGTTAAGAACACTGTTCAAGCTCTGCCTTATTGGAAACTACAGGCAGATCTTGGAAATACTGTGCCTTTAGATCTAAACCACTGCAGCAAACCAAAGGCCACAGTAGAGTGAATCCTATAACCTTTATGATTTTTTAAAGAATTATTTATTTATTTTATATCTATGAGTACACTGTAGCTATCTTCAGACATACCAGAATAGGACATCAGATTCCATTACAGATAGTTGTGAGCCACCATGTGGTTGCTGGGAATGGAACTCAGGACCTCTGGAAGAACAGTCAGAGCTCTTAACCACTGAGCCATCTCTCCAGCCGCTTTGATTTTTTAATATATATGAAGAATTTGCCTACACTCTATAGTAATATAAGTGGACTGTTTACCTAAAAACAACTAACCTACCTCAATTTTAAAAATAATTTAATGGGCTGAGGAGTTGACCCAGTGGTTTCTGTGAAAGTAGGCAGACATAAGTTCAAATAACCAGAACCCATGTGATAAGTTGATGCATGACTATACTCAGCATTGACTAGTGGGGGCAGACAGATCTCAGGAGCTCGATAGCCAGTCACCTTTCCTAGACAAAACGAGAAACTTGGTGTTGGATAAGAGACCCTGTCTCAAGGGAATAGGATGGAAAGTAATAAGACATCTAGTTTCCTCCTCTGGCTGCCATGCATGCACACCCACACACAGTCATACACCACACACATGCAGACACTACACACATACGTGCATATGTACATGTGTACACATAGTTTATTATTAAAAGACTCTTGGTTATCTAGATGTTGGAAAACTGATCCCAATGTGCTTGCTTATCACATGGAAGGCTTACCATAAACCTTCAATCTCTGAGAACTACAATATCTGCAAAGTGTGTAGTAAAATAAAATGCAGTAAGGTGAAGGATGTCTGTACAGAAGTCCCTCCCCCTCCAGATTTTTTTCTACAATTTCAGATATTCATAAGCAATGATATTCTGACAACCTTAAGTGACAAGCTCCAGAAATAAAAGTTCACAAGCTTTAAATTGTGTAGCATTCCTAATAGTGGCATAAAAGCTTATGTTATAATGTAACTTCTCTCTTTGTCCAGTGTATTTACTTGGTATATGCTACATACATGGCTACTAAACAGCCAGTTCAGGTATCAGATCAGCTATCGTGGAATTACAGTGCTTATGTTTAAGCATCTGATACTTTACTTAATAATGATCTCAAATCACAATAGTCATGCTTGCATTTCAGATGTGCCAAAGAGAAGCTGTTAAATTCTTCCTTTAATTGATAGGGTGAAAGTACAATAAGCTTTTAGTGAGACAAATAAAGATAACTACACACATGACTTATCTTACCATATATTATTATAATTATTCTACTTTACGATTAGCTATTGCCATTTATCCTTACTCTGGCTAATTTGTAAATTAAAACTTTACCATAAGTGTTTATGTATAAGAAGAAAATACATTGAGAGGTACAGGAATTGGTATTATCTCAGACTTCAGACACCTTGTGGTCTTTATAAATTTTTTATGGATAATTAAGGGATTTCTACTATCCATATCAGGCACACAGACCAGCACAGAATTAAACGATGCTGGCCAGATATAGAGAATCATCAGGTAGGTCTTTGAAGCACTGTGCTGACCAAGTCAGGAATGGTCCCAAAACACAGTTGTCACTTCCTACAGAAAGCCATCCAATCTACCAACCACCTATGTTCCAAAGTGGCCCAAGCCCAAAAGACACTGCTACAGATGATGTTACATAAAATATGATATAAACCTGGAGCAGCAAGACTTCCTTGCTGGGGCTAACAGCCTGAGTCCAGTAAAGAGACAATTTTAAAAGTCAAGGAAAAAAATTATCAAAGATTTTGGAATCTGTATATTTGCCCAATTCTTAGATATATTTCTTCTAGCTACTTCATTAATTCACTGACGGCTGATGGTGATGAGCTAATAATTAAAAGACTGAGTGTGTCCATGTCCATCATTATAACGGTACAGAATTCTAAGTGTTGGGCATTTGCAGTATACAGAAGAGACATGGAGCCTATGTTGTAAGATCTGAGGAGTAGGGTAGGCACCATTTCTACGTGAATTGTGCAGGACTACGCTCTCCAGAATGTACCCAGCAGCTTATGAAGGCTAGGCTTAACAATAGAATACTCTCGCAGCATGTACAAGGCTTTGGGTTCTATATTCATTACACACACACACACACACACACACAAACACACTCAAGCATGCACTCATGCATGGGCACACACACAAAATTACAAGCAAGTATGCTGCTTAAAATCAGCTTGTATGGAATAATGAGGAGATGCTTAAAGACCATCTCACCTGATTAGTAGTTTTGTTGCTTCCAAAACATAATTTAATGACTCTTACAAAATGTTCAATGGTGTTTTAAAAACTAAATCCCAAGTGTCTGATTTTACCAAATGAAGACTTGGGAGCTAGATACTGTGTTGAAAGCCTGCTAGCTCAGAGAAACAAGAAAAAACATCCAGCTAACCTTCCCCAGAAAGGAAAAAAATTTTTCTTCTTTTCCACACTGTCTAAAAAGACCTTTCCAACTGAGTGCTCTTCCTTTCTACTTCCTATGTGTTTCTCTATCTGTCCTCCTGACTTCCTCTTAATCTCTATGTTTGTTCTGCCTCTTGACCTCTGGTTGACTTTCTTCAATCTTGTTTACAATAAACAGAAATCTCTCAGATTAAAAGTGTGTGCTAGGGCTGAGCCACACCACAACTAGAGACAAGTTTTTCTAGCAAAAAATATCAGGGTACACAGTGTGATCAAATATCCTGCACCAATTCAAAGCAAAGCAAAAACTGTACAAACACAATTGCTCTATTTTATTGAAATTTAAACAAATGAGAAGCAGATGTGCTCAGTGGAGGTCTTCTTGCTTAGATCTTTGTAACAGGATTTTCCCTGTCCAATTAATTTAATTATTAATACAACAAGAAGCCGGTGATTGGACAGGGAAAAGAAAGGTGGAGCAAAGAGTTGAGAGAAGGAGACAGAGGAGACAGGAAGAGGAAGGAAGAAAGATGGAACAAGAGGAAGGTGGTCCAGATTTCATATGGCTTTAAATAGCCACAGGTAGCTATAAATATCATAAAGGATAGAATAATTGGGATAACTTGTCTAATCTAGGTGGGCAGCTTGTATCATTATCAATTGGCTCTGAAATAATTGTGTGGAAATCTTGTGAATTGAGAATTTATTGATATATAAATCTGACTGTTTATTATAAGCTTCTAGAGTTTTAATTTTACTGGGTTACTGGGAATTATAACAGCTAACCATGAGTTGGGTGGCCATTGCATGGGACTGGCGTGGCAACGACCGGCCAAGGAAACTTGGCGAGTTGGGTGGAGACATCTTGGGAGCTCCAGGCCAGAGAGTCTGCTGAGATGAGAACACCCTGCTGGAGCCAAGTGGCCTACCAGTGCCCACCCAGCGTAGCCCAGGAACTTGTAGTCTCTTTTTGAAAATTTCCCACAACAGAGCTTTGTGATACAGCCAAATCTGTGAAAGGACCTCTCCCACTCACCAACTATATTCTGGTTCTAACAGCTCTCTTTCTTCAGAGTCAAGGATTAGCAGAGTGTATATCATAGAGGTCTTGGCAGGGGGGGTGGGGGGTGGGGACATATGGGTTCAGATCTCAGTACTATCACTAAGTAGCCACTGAGGAATGCTGGTTTAGCTGAATTATTTAGCTCTTTGTTTATTTGGGGTTCTATGTTCTGCTCAACAGAATAAACCTTTGGTACACAGAATTAAGGTCAGTCTACACCCTGCACACTCAAGCTTTCTGTTCCCATTTAGATCTCGGACATAAACAGAGAAACTGATGCCCAGGGTAAGGATGAGTCTCCATATGATTGTAACCTCCCAGTTTGGGCTTCTCTCAACCACAATGTCCTTTCTGTACAACAGTTCCTCTCTCATTCAGAATCTTCCAGCTATTCTGATCTTGTGTGCCTTCTTCAGTTACTTCAAGGTCATCACCAATGTGGAGTTTACTTGCTAATTCAGAAGAAAAGCTATGCTAGACCCATGTATGTTCCTGCTAACACAGCCAACTTCTTCATGTTAAGCTTTTCATTGAAAATTTGTTTCAATGTGAATGATTTTTTTGAGACAGGGTCTCAAAAATGTAGCCCAGGCTAGCCTTGACCTAGATGTTCCTCTGGCCCAGCCTCTTGAGTGCTGGGATTATACTAATCTGCCACTGTGCCTACAGGGAATTACTTTTAGTGAAAAGGCTATAGATTCACAGGGTCTGCTTGGTGTATTATCAGTGTAATACAATGTTATACAATGTTAATATATTGGATCTCTGCAGCCCATGGAACTGGGACTGACCTCACAAGGAAAAACAGATGAGGTGTTCACTTTTATTCTTTGCAATTTTTAATAATAATAAAATGGTTAATAATAAAAAATACCTTTATCATTTTTCCCATCGTTGAGATAAAATACCCTGACAAAAACAACCAAAGGGAGAAAAGGTTGATTTAGGCTCACAAATAGCCCAGCACCATCGTAGCAGGAAGCTTCTGCAGGCAAGGATTGGTCACACGACAGCCATGGTCAGATAGCAGAGAGTGACGATTGGATTGCTCATACTTAGCTTGCTTTCTCTTTATTATGCAGCTGAGGACTTAGGCAGAGGAAATACTCTGCCCACAGTTAGGGTTGGGTCTTCCCATCTCAATTAGCATAATCTATTTCAGTGGTTCTCAACCTAGGGGCTGAAACCCCTTTGGGGGGGCAGCCTATCAGATATCCTGCATATAAATATATTTACATTATGATTCATAATAATAGCAAATTTACAGTTATGAAATAACAAAATAAATTTATGGTTGGGGGGTCACCACAACACGAACAACTGTATTAAAGGGTAGCAGCATTAGGACGATTGAGAACCACTGCTCTAGATAATCCCTCAGAGCAAGCACAAAGGCTCATCTCCTAGGCAATTCAGAATTCTAGAAATTACTATTAGCCACCACAAACAACTACTATAAATATATAAATGTTATATATTTCTGTTTTTATTAATTACATGTACATTAAATGATGAGTATAAAAATCTATTATAAACTTGGATGGAAAACCAAGTAGTGGGAGCCATGAATAAGCAGCATGTTTCTGTCTACCATGATATTAAAAGAAAAAGCCACATTTTTTTTCCTCCAAAAGCTGGTACAACTAAATATAATCTTGGTATCAAGAGATCCTTGCTAAGAAACCTACCCAGATACAGAATTCAAGCCGAGCATTTTGGAGGTCTCTCTGGCTGTGCTCTGTGACATCGGATGTATCACAGCAGCCTAGGGTGAAAGCAGCAGTCATTAATCTCAGATGGCTGGAACAGAAGTAGTTTCAGAGATTTTATTAAGTTTGGAATGTGATAGAATCTAAGTCATATAGGAAACCCAACATAAGTTTTAAGCAAGAATTCTGGTGGCTATAAAAAAACAAGACAACAGAAAAAAATCATTTCCTAGTAATGCCTCCTAAAGATATGTCTTTATAAAAAAATAAAGCTTAAATCTGGGATGACAAAGTACCCATATGCTCCTGGTTTTCTTTCTTAAGGTAGAGCCATTGCAGGTCTGCAATCTTGTGTCTGCAGACAAAATAAAATCCTTTTACTTGTAACAGAAAAGTAATCCTATTGTTCTTATTTTTTGAGTATTTTTTTTTGTCCTTTTCAATGAGTTTTACCCCGAAGACAGTTTTAATGAATAACAATACCTCATGTTTCCAAAGAGAAGTTGTCTGGAAGTTGCCATCTGGGAGCTGGTCGTAAAAAGCCTAAAAGTAGGCAACACAGGCAGTGTCCTGTCAGCAGAGTCCCAAACCAGATGGCCCATCTGCATACCTGGCATTACTAAGGATGAGTCCCAAATCTGAGAGGTGTGTATCACTTAGGAACCTGAAGTAATAGAGAAGGAGCATGAGTCTTTATACACAAATGTGGGGAGCGGGTGTGGCGGCAGTCCCAAAGGCGCCAGGGACTGCAGCTAAGTCGTATGACTTGCACCTGACTTCCTCATATAAACCACAAACATCTTGAGAGCTGCACAGGTGTACCAGGATACCGGTAAATCCATTTTGATGGAGATATGCCCCTGCTGCCCTGATTAGCTGAAGCTGCATGCCTGGTGAGGTGATGTGGCCTGCTGTGCATGGATGAGAACTGAGAGTATTTAAGATTGAGAGGCCCAGGGCTGGGGGGGGGGGGGTGGAATATAAACAAGAAGAAACAGGACTGAATAAACTGCTGTTAGAAGGACTCGTGGTCGTGTCGTTCTTGCTGGTCGAGAGCGGACGCGACACACAAAGTTTATGAATCACCAAGAAAAGAAATGACTGATTAGAAATCTAGAGGCTCCTCGCTCAGGGACTCCTCCCACTCTCCTAGAAACAGAGGCTAAGTTACTCATTTCTTCCCTTTTACCTGAAATCCTATAACACCACATACAACCACATCAACAACTGGCTTCCTTGTGCAAGCTCTTTTATCACTAACTAAAACGCACAGACAGGATCTAATCTCCTTCAAGTGGCCTTGAGGTCTTGAGCAGCATCACACTACTGCAACCTTCAGACAAAACCTGCAGTCTTTTTTATCACAGCCTTTTCCCTACTCTACCTAGCAATGCCCTACTGCATAATACTGTCATCACGTTCAGATTTCAGCAGCAATGGCAGCACATGTGGATGAAGCACTAGAGGGAATATTGCTAAACACTATAGTACCCTGTCTTACCACAAACACAGTCTCATCTTTCTCTCCAGAAATAGAGGGTGAGATGTAGCTCCCCCCAAAATTAAACATTTGATCATCATCTAGTTTTAAAGACTATGTATTCAGTACAAGGTATAAATGGATACATTGTTCTTGATCCCTGATTTTCCAGTTTAGCATTGTGGCCCTGAGAAATCACTTCTTTCTCTGATATTCAGTGTTCTCCCTGTGGTGTGGAGATGTAAATCAAGCATACCTACCACTCTTAAGCTATTTGTCCTTAGAGGCATTTCTCACCCTCCTCTTCTTCACTATCTATTGTTCAAATATATTATCTTAGCTTCACATTCGTCCTATAGGACCAATTGCTAAAGATCACACAATGCGGTACCCAAATGCCAAAGATGCACCTACAAGGTAGACAAGATGTCTTGTCTATTGATGGCCAATCAATCTTTATTGTCAACCTGATGGAATTTAGAATCCTCTAGGAGACATCTGGGCATATATGTGAGGGAATTCCCAGAAAGGCCTAACCGAGGTAGGAAGACCCACTCTGAGTGTGCACAGCATCATTGAATGGGCTGTGCTCCTGCAATAAATAAAAAGGATAAAGTGGGCAGAGCACTGGCACTCTCTCTGCTTCCTGGTTTCAGAAACACAAAATAAATCCCACATATACAGGATCAGAGGTCCCATCTACTAGGTGATTATAGTTTTTGTCAATTAGACAGTTCATATTAACCATCATACTTTCCCTGCACACCATACTTGAGCTAATAGTCTCATCTGTGGACTCCTTCATTCACATGCATGGTATAGCATGTTTTGACTTTGAATTCTGCTTCATTGTAACTAATACACATGGCTTTTTCTCATGATGTTTTTTCATCTACCTGTACCAGCTATATCTGGAAATAGTAGACCACTAGACTGATGGGTGGGTTGTTTTGCCAAAGTCTGAAAGACCCCATTAACTGGGACAAAACTTTGCAAAGATGAAGTCCTGTACTGTGCTATTTGATGTACTTTTGAACTAGTGACCAAAATATGATGCTGTTTTTCCTAAAAGCAAATGCACGAATCCAGAAAATTGAGGATGAAAGTAGGTATCCTCATCATGATGATGAGACCTAGTAGGAAAAAAAAAAAAAGCCCACATCTCCTGTTGAAACTTTGGGTGTTTCTGAGTTAGATGTTTAGGTCCCAGACCTGAATTCTTCCATTAGGGATATAAAATTGGCCTAATTACCAGGTCTAACCACACCTGGCTCTTTCAGGTCCCTCGTGTCATAAAACAACAAGCACAGATGGGCTGTCCATTATGGCTGGGATGATTGATTCGAATTACCCAGGAGAAATTGCTTGACTGCTCAGGGCAGAGCAAAGAGAACAGTGAGTGGCATCCAGCGGAGGTCATTAGGACACTTCTTAATGTATCTATGGTCCATAGTGAATGGCAACTAGAGATAAAATCAACCTCCCCCCAAATCCAGACTCTTGAGGACACAGAAACTTTAAAAATAAATCAATGCCACCAGCTTGAAATTTAATGTTTTTCTTTTGAAAACAAATGTGGAAAAATTTCTATATGAAGTATATATTTCCCATCACAAGACCCCAGTGGGAGGCAGGTTAGAGATAAAAGTAGCAGACGGTGGTAGATAACAATGGTCAGAGATGCCAGTGATGGTTTCTTCAACTGAACATGTAAAGGGCACTGTAGAGCTGTACACATTTTAATACAAACCAACCACTCTTTTCTTCATCTGTGCCTCTCCACCCTGAATAAAGAGTGGTGCTGACATTTACCCTTTTAATCCAGTTCATGCATCAAGGGAGGACCACTTAGCACCTACAGCTCCTTGACGTCAGTCTCATTCATTCATCTCCTGTGTCCACAGCCAGTGGCCAGATGGCAACAATATCCTTAGTCACACCGTGAAGCCTCGCTTTGTGCCAGCAGTTGACAAATGTTTAGAGGCATGATGAGTGAAGAGTTAGGGGCTTTGCCTATTCTAGACCTGTGTTCTATAAGTCTCTCTCTCTCTCTCTCTCTCTCTCTCTCTCTCTCTCTCTCTCTCTCTCTCTGCATGTATTGAAAAGGTTAGGCCCAAAAGGCAAATTTTCCCATGTTCATCCAGTAAGAAGTCGGGGGGGGGGTGTTGGGGAACTACAGGACTGAAAGAAAAGGAATCTCAGAATGTTTCTCTTCCCTCCATGTGGCTAGTGTTTTCTTACTTCATGTTTCATAGAACCACCCACTATCAAGGGCATAGGATGTATAATAATACTCTTTACTTTTCCTGAGAGATTCTGGCCTCTGGAATTTAGTTAATAGCACTGTTTACTTTGTCTTTTCAGAAAAATATAAACAGTGATACCAGGTGTTACCAAATCTAGGCTGATTTACCATACCAAGTATGTACCGCTCTCCCAATCAATTTCATAACCACTGGCCAACACTAAATAACTTCTCTTTGAAACACTAAGAATCGTGTCTTATTTCTGAGGTTTATATAACTGACACACTATCTTTCTGAGTTGTTATAAAATGTAGAAGTAAATATATTCAAGTGCCTAGTAAAATACTAGGTATCAACACAATGCCCAATAAATGGCAATTTTGTACATATATTGCTTAATAGAAAATACCAGCCTGTGTAGATCTGAAATCTGGTCCTATCACTGATGCCACTGAGCACACCATTTAAAAATGATGTGCTTCCATGCTCTACTATGTTCATAGCAGCCTTATTTGTAATAGCCAGAAGCTGGAAAGAACCCAGATGTCCCTCAACAGAGGAATGGATACAGAAAATGTAGTTCATTTACACAATGGAGTACTACTCAGCTATTAAAAGGAATGAATTTATGAAATTCCTAGGCAAATGGATGGACCTGGGAGGTATCATCCTGAGTGAGGTAACCCAATCACAAAAGAACTCAAGTGATATATACTCACTGATAAGTGGATATTAGCCCAGAAACTTAGAATACCCAAGATACAAGTTGCAAAACACATGAAACTGAAGAAGAACGAAGACTGAAGTGTGGTCACTTTGCCCCTTCTTAGAATTGGGAACAAAACACCCATGGAAGGAGTTACAGAGACAAAATTTGGAGCTGAGAAGAAAGGATGAACCATCTAGAGACTGCCGAACCCAGGGATCCATCCCATAATCAGCCTCCAAATGCAGACACCATTGCATACACTAGCAAGATTTTGCTAAAAGGACCCTGATATAGCTGTCTCTTGTGAGGCTATGCCGGTGCCTGGTAAACACAGAAGTGGATGCTCACAGTCAGCTATTGGATGGAACACAGGGCCCCCAATGGAGGAGCTAGAGAAAGTACCCAAGGAGCTGAAGGGATCTGCAGCACTATAGGTGGAACAACAATATGAACTAACCAGTACCCCCAGAGCTTGTGTCTCTAGCTGTATATGTATCAGAAGATGGCCTAGTCGGCCATCATTAGGAAGAGAGGCCCATTGGTCTTGCAAACTTTATATGCCTCAGTACAGGGGAACACCAGGGCCAAGAAGTGGTAGTGGGTGGGTAGGGGAGTGGGGGGGGGGGGTATGGGGGACTTTTGGGATAGTATTTGAAATGTAAATGAAGAAAATACCTAATTAAAAAAAAAGAGAAAAAGAAAAAAAATGATGTGCTTCATGTCCCAAAGCTGCAAAATTGGGGTGACAAAAATAGTTACTCAGGGTTGGTGAGATTACAGAGTTACATCAGGCTACCACAACAGCCTGCTGAACTGAGTTCTATCCCTGGAACCCACTAACAGGAAAGAACTGACTCTCAGAAGTCACCCCCTGATCACCATGTGGTGAGGACACTGATGAGGATGATAAAATATTAAAAATCAGGGCAGCCTGCTCATAAAGGCATTGTGATATTAATCTGATTCATTTAATGGTCCCAAAATCAAATAGGTCCAATAAGTGTGCTCATCCATATCAAGAGACAAGAGAGGAGAAACTGGAAAGGTGGGGTGTGGAGAACCTATGACGTCTCATTGTCTGCTCTCTTCACATGAGAAGCTGGAAGAAGAACATGGACAGTAGCTGCAGTCCCACATTACTCTTGAAGATTTGAAGGAACAGCTTCACAACTGCTTAAATGAGTGCTCAGGGCAGAATATCACCAGAGAACAAGCCAGGTGCTCGACCTTGGTTCCCATTGGGAGTATAAAGGTGGTAAAGGGAGGGTCATGGGATCTCAAGTGATAATGCTGAATGGTATGTGTAAGTTCTCAGCTGAGAGACTTGGAGAAAAGCAACTTCTGCAACATTAATGCTGGCCTTGGCACAGAGCTCAACTCTACATTCTTCTTGTGCCCATTGGGAATAACCATAATTAACTTAGGATCTTTCTTTGGAGTCCCTTAAAATACTCAATATCCTGTATCCACATTATTGATTTAACCTTAAGAAGCCCCAAATCATTCTCTTCTAAAGAGGAAAGATCCACATGCTTTATTCAGGCCCCAGATGAAGGTCTAAGGCAGTTTCTATGTGTACTGAGCCAGTCTTGACACTCAGAACCAACAATGTCATTGTCCACTGACTCAAACTTATACCCGGCTCCCCTTATGAAGGCATGGGCATTGGAAACTTGCATAGTTAAACTTGAAGTCAAGCAACATGCCATCAATATTATTTTCAGTAATCATGAGAGGAATTAGTACTCTCTAAACATCTATTAGCATCTAAATATCTATTAGCTCTGAGTTAAGTGGTGGGCATATGGGTGCCTCATTTTTATTCTTTATGGCAATCATTGATTAGTAAGAATTAAAATGCTTTTAACTCAATTCCTAATGGGCTATATCTAAACCACAGACCTCTGTAGGGGTCAGCTCTACCCGCTTATTATCTTGAGGATGAATAGCCCTCTTCAATTTATTTATTTGAGATAAGGGCTCATATAGCTAACCTTGAACTCCTAATCCTCTGCTTATGAGATCAAAAACACGTACATCAGTCCTAGCTTCATCCTCTTTAACAACCAAGGAAATTAAAGTAACATCAAGGTTTCCCAAATAATAAATACCAGCCAAGGAACTTCTGTTCTTTCTGGCTCAGAAGAACCTGCCCGGCTGTTTTGTATGGTGTATTTTAGGCTGAGCACCACATCTCCAGCAGCAATTTGCTGCTGTTTTGTGACTCCCTGAAAATTCACAGAGCTTGAAAATATTCTTTATGGATTTATTTATAGCAAGGTCCCCTGACTCCAAAATATATGGTGATTCTGATGTGCACTCCATCTCTTTCCCCTCCAAGCCTGTATCTACTGCTCTCATTCTCCCCAGTGTGTGCATGACATGAGCAAACACCTCTGTTCAAAACTAGAGTCATCCTCCTCTGTTCCTCCCCTTTGTCATCCACTGCTCTTGGGCCCTCTGGTTCCACCTCCCATGGCTTAAAGCCCTTGGTTTGAACAGCCTCACCCAGTGCCCTATACTCATGCCATCTTCTCAAACTCTAACATACCTGAGCGGTACCCGCCCAGATCTAGGAAGTTCTGACTCATCAGATGCTATGGCCGCAATACAATTCGGTTTCTTGGAAAGCTGTAGAGATGAAATATAGGGTCTTTGCTTCAATTTGTGATGTGTATGAGTGAGGTTCCCAATATGGCTTCCCATACCACCATGTACACAGACCACTGCAGGGTAAACAGGAAGCCCTATGCTCTCCTACTCTAGGTTGGACTTCCCCTCATGAGTGTATTAATCCACTCATGTCATTAATAAATTAGTAGATTTTTAACCTGATGTGTTATTGGAGGGTGAGTCTGCTGTGGAAGTAAGGTTGGCTATGTTACGGGCATACTCTCTGACTCAATGCATTATTCTTTATACCAGGTTGGCTCTCCGTCAGCAAAACACCATCATCAAACACAGTTGTTCAATGTAAGATCAGAGTCATAAGCCAAAAAATCCCTCTTTCGTTACAGCCCATTGTGTTAATAGAAAACCAACTGAGGGAGTAGGTCTAGGGTGAGACATACTTCATAATTTGTCTAGCACATCAAAACGGATTGCTGGTGGTCCAAGAACCTTATCATGAGACCTTCTATACTGCATGACCACTACCAACATAACCACTCTCCATCTGTGTGCCAACTTCCTATGGCTACTCCAGTCTAGGGCAAAGAAATGCAGAACATTTAATAACCTTTAGTACAAATGAGACCAGGTAGGGTGATTTCAGGTCTAAGATCTATCAGAAACAAGAGCCAAGGAAGATCTCATGTTCTAATGGTACTGGTAAAAGGAGAAGGGTTTTCCTTGACCAGAACTCCAAGGAAAAGGGGATCTGAGCAAACAGGTCAGAGTAGACAAATCTTCTCTAGAATTCCCAGGTTTCAGTCTTGTATCTTTTTTTTTTTTTTTTTTTTTTGATGATTCAGCATTGACTGGCTGCTCCCAGCATGTAATCAAAAGCTTTAAGCTTCTGTGGATGAAATTGCTTCCTGGACAATATCAAAAGACCATGATGCTAATGGTAACACCTAACATCACTTCACAATATTAGAAAAGAAAAACAACCAGGCTGGGTATGAGCTCAAAAGGCAGAACACCTACTTAGCATTCATGAGGCTCATAGATTTTTTTTTCTTAGCACAATAACCAATCATCTATCTATCTATCTATCTATCTATCTATCTATCTATCTATCTATCATTTTAAAACAGCAAACTAAGAACAGGATTTCCCAAACTGATGGAGTCCATCCTGAAAAAACCCCACAACTACCATCACACTTGACAGTAAATGCTGATTTTTCCCTTTGGATCAAGCATAAATCATAAAGGTCTGCCTCTAGTCAACATTTTAATGAAGGTTCAGCCTAGGGACAATGTAATAAAAGAAGTCAATGAGTGGAACAGGTATAAATATTTCTGTCTGCAGAGGACATGTAGAAATGGAAAATAGGACAGAATCACAAACAGTTAAGTGCCACACACACTCCAGTGAAGTCTGCTTGGCAGGCTGAGAGGCCTGGAAGCACTCACGAGGCAAAGAGTTTCACGGAAACTCACCTCCTGGAGCTTTGGCGTTCCCATTAACCCATATACTCATACCCTATTCCTGTGTTAGTCTGGTGTATGGATCCACGTGCTCTCTTTTAGTATTATCTTATTATAAGTGCCTTTTAAGATTGAATTCTGACTTAGCTAAGCCTTTGCCAGTGTTCCAACATCCTAGAAAGTCCTTGAGCTGACCATGGGCTTGGAATTCAATGTTGCCTATTCAGTGACATTCAGAATTGCCTCTGGTATTACACTATCACTTAGAATAAAAGCCAAGTCGCTCCCATATACAGGAATTTACAATGGTTTAGGAAGTAGATTGGACTGTGGTTTTAGGGTAATGCATTATTCATGAGATGGTTACCTAGAGCGGAACTCTCTAATTAGAACCATGACTTGGGTGTGAAAGCCCTTGCCCAGGGCGTGTAAAGACCTCACACCTGGCTTCTAAGACTATAGCTGACCTTAGATAGGGCTGACTTTGTCCAGTTGTTTTATTGCCCAGTTCCTGTCAGTCTTTGTGTTTACATTCCTCTGTTTTGTGTAAGAGTCATTAAGCATCCAGTAACCTCATTTGTACCTTGCCGATGTGTCACCTAACTTCCCTTTTTTCTTCTGTATAAAAAGTTTGGTGCTTAATTTGACACATTACATTCAGATCCACACTCCCTTGTGTTGAATCTGTCTGTCACTCACCAACTCCTTGTCCATCTGCACCCAGAGACCCGTTCCACGCAAACAAAGGGACCCAGAGGGTCTGCAGCAGTTAAGAATGAAAACTAAGTTCAGATATACTTCAGAAATGAGATCAACATACAAGACAATTATTGTTCTATGCACTCCAAGGAATGGTCCACAAACAAAGAAATAACATTCACATTAGCTTTGGGAAGAGTAAATTAGTATGTTCAACACAAGAGGTGTAGTGTCCATACACAGAGAAACTCAAACTTTATTGGCAGAAGGAAGACTTAAATAACCATTAGGCTGTGTGTCCACAGCCTAGCAGATTTAATATTGTTAAATGACAGTTACACCTATAGGAGTGCACAGATTCTGCTCAATCCCTTTCAAAACCCCACTTGTTTTCATACAAAGATTCTAAAATTCATTTAAATATGTTAACAATTTTTAAATTTTTCTATATTAAAATGCTGTCACCAAGAACATGAAAACTCAGAGAATTGGAAAAATCCCAATCCATATTATCAGAAATGGGGCTCTTCTAAAATACACATATTTTTTTAAAAAAAGCTGTTTGGGCCTGTCATGATGGCTAAGCAAATAAAGGTGATTGCTGCACCTAAGTTTGCCAGCCTAAGCTTGATCTCTTGAACTTACATAAGAGTAAAAGAAAGAACCACCAAGCCCCCAAAGTTGTCATCTTCTGACTTTCACGTATATGCCTCATATGGGCAGGCACATGCATACACACACACACACACACACACACCACATGCCAATCATCATCATCATCTTGATTGTTGCTATAACAAAAAAGTTAATGGGAAATGGACATTTCCTAAAGGATCCAATAACTAAATGAAATAAATACGTTGACAAAAAAAAAAAAGACACTGTTTGTACCCCCTGACACAACTAGAATTAAGACAACAGACAGTAAGAAAAGTACCCGCCAAGAGTATAGGAGTCAGCAAGGATATGGGAGTGATCCCAACAGCATGTAGTAATGATGAAACTATAAATTAGTACACTCACACTGGAGAACTTAGAAAGTTAAACAGCAGGTGTCCATGCAAACATTTTGCACATGAGTGTTCACATAAATTTTACTGATGGTATCCCCAAGTGTGAGCAATCTACCTGTGTGTCAGAGATGGGAAAACAGCCCAGGGAACAAACCTACGACAGACTGACTTCACACCAGGCTACAATAAAGACAGACCTTGAAAACATTATGCAGAATGAGAAAAGCCAGACACAAAAGGTTACATGGCTCTGTACAAAATGTCCAGAACAGGTGAATCCATCGACAAGACAAAAAAATAAATAAATTGGCAGAAACCGGGGATGGGTGGAACAGGAATAATGAAAGTGTCCTCAAATTAGACTGTAATGATCATAAAGCCTGTCCCTGAATATAAAACACAGAAGTATTGACAAGCACATGTTAAGCAGGTGAGAGCTGTGGCTCATACTTTGTATTTTTATATAAGGATTTTTAATCATGCTAAGATAAACTATACTTTTTTTGAAATCTCCAACTGACAATAGTTGTTAATTAGTTCACCATCATCTGAAGCTCTGCAGCACCACAATGTATTTCTTTCTGTCCACTGACCTGCCTATCCCTGTCACTCCTGCCCCCACCCCTCCTTAGACTCTAGAAACCACCTTATATTCTCAGCTGCTATGAGATCGGTTCTATCCAGCACTTGGTAAGTAGGATCCTGGAGCGTTTGCTATCCTGCACCCGACTTATTCCACTTACTGTAATGATTCACTTAAGGTTATCACAGATGATAGTTTTTCATATGTTAGGGCTGAATGTTAGCCGTGTGTGTGTGTGTGTGTGTGTGTGTGTGTGTGTGTGTTTGTGTGTGTGTAATGTGATTTTCATCCATTCATTCACAGGGGACATTGGTTATGATTTGAATGCAAGGTGTCCTCCACAGGCTGTGCTTAAACAGTTGGTCCCCAGCTGCTGCTGCTGTCTGAGAGGTAGTAGACCCCACGGGACATAGAGTCTGGACAGGGACGAGGGATGGATTCCTGGGGGTAGACCTTGATGTTTGCAATCTGACCTTCCTTCTTGTCTGGATTCTGCCTTCTAATCCACCCAGACCTGGGCAGCCTCACAGTTCTGCCAACACACTTCTACCACAGTGCCTTTCTCTACCAAGACGGGCTGTGCCCTTACAGCATGAGCTGAAATAAGCCCTCCCTTCCTTAAGTTGCTTTGAGTCACATAGTCAGTTACAGCAATGAGAAAGGTAATAAATGGTGACACTCAGGTTGAGTCCATGTCATGGGCACTGCCAGTGGTGCTATGGTGCACATAGGAGGGCAGGTGTCTCCTCCACCACCATCTGATTTCACCCCTCTGAGCACACGCTTGACTAAAGTAAGCAGAAGAGATGGTGCGTGGGAAGGTGGCAATGATGAAATCACATCGGACTCAGTGCAGTGTGATAACAAAATGAGGGAGAAAATGCAATACCTGGTCAGAATCACAAAGGTGAGACAGGGAACCTCCATCACGTATGTAATGAAAGTGCCAGAAGAAGGAAATAAATGACTGTTGACAAAGGAGATAATAAGCAAGAATGTTCCAGAAGAAAAGAACTTTCTTTTTAAAGACATGGGCTCTCTTCCATTAGAAGAAGGTATTTGGAGTTCTGAGCAATAGGCGTAAGTGTCAAGAAACATTATAGCCTAAAGAGAAATGAGAAAGCCCTAGAAGCCTTCCAGGGAGAACAGATGACCTACGGAGAGATGCATTTGAGAACAGATTTCCCATCAGCAAGAACACAGTTGCAGATGGAAATAAAGTAATACTTCTAACAGACAAAGGGAGATTACTGTCAGCCCCAAAATATATTGTAACTACATCACGGTGTATGTGTGATGGGAAGCTCTGGTTGAATCCATAGCTCTGAAACTAAACCACGTGGATCTTCAAGCCAGCTGTGTAGCATTATTCGCATGATCTGGGGCCCCACTTTTTTGTTTTTGGTTTTGGTTTTTTGGCTTTGTTTTGTATTGGTTTTGGTTTTTTTGTTTGTTTTATCTTTGGATTTTGGGGTTTTTTGTTTGTTTTTTTGTGGGTTTTGTTGTTGTTTTGTTTTGTTTTGTTTTGTTTTGTTTTGTTTTGTTTTGTTTTGTGGAGGACAAACCATCTCTTCTACAGAGCCAGGAAAGCTGAATTGCATTTGTGTACATAGTGGCATTTGGTAATAGGCATCATTTTTAGCTCAGCTAGTTGATAATTCAAGAAATATAACTGGACAACAAATACAGAAAGCAAACGTATAGCCATGCAACATAAGAGAGCTGTTTTAGCAATAAATATCAACCAAAATACTGAAAGAGAAAAACATTAATAGAATAAAAAAGATGAAACTGACCAAATATATATATATATATATATATATATATATATATATATATATATATTTCACTTAGGACTATGTTTACACACAATATATTTCAGTAAGTTGATTAAAAATTGAAGAAAATTTGCAATTTTGCAATTCATAATTGCACTGGGTATTTTAATATAAAAGATTAAACAGAAGCAATACAACTTAACAATTAAGTTCACTCTGCCTCTCACAGACTCACAAAGATTGCTCAGTGAATCTTTCATATAAGGCAATGGCTATGACGACACTTAAAAAGTAAAACTCAAGAGAATAAGACTTAGGCCCACGGAAGTCATGGAAGGAAACAAAGACAAGACAGCTCTGTGCAAGGCAACTGTTTAACAACCCAGAGAAATCAGAGTAAAGCAACAGGGCAGATAGCAGGAAAGTCATCGTCTGCTAATATTTTATCCCAAGGTGCCTTGCCCTGTTTCCCTCACTTGTAAAATACTGCAGCATTCTATGCTACTTACAGATGGAAAATGGCATTAAATTCATTAGCATTGTGAGATGTGTCCCATTAGCAATGTGTGTGTGTGTTCGTAATGCTTCACAGGGGCCATAAATTCCATCGGGAGATAGATAATGAATTATTCACTACTATATTCCCATTTCCAAGCAATAGTGCCTGACATCAGGAGAGTGATAAATATTTATTGAACAGTGCAGTGGAATATGAAGTAAAATGAGTCAGAAGCTAACCCTTAGAGACTTTTTCAAAGTCAGGCAGAAGTGGATTCTAATCCTGGGGTCTAAAACACCTTGCCTGGACGCCAGAGGTCTGAAGTTTCCCAGCTACTCTTCTCCATGACCCAGAAGGAAGACAGAGCAGCTCCTTCATCAGGCCCTTGCAGATCTTAGAAAGGTGAGTGTGTGACAATGACTATTAGATGACCATTCCTTGGTTGCCCACCCACTCTGTGAAATGGGCTAAAACTGCAGACCACCTTCCCGCAGGGGATTACTGGCTCCCTGGCTCTATATTCAGCTCTGCCAACAGGAACCACTACAACAAAGCTAAGACTTGAGATGGAAGATGGGTCTTGCTTCCTCTATGTTCTTCCCCCCATGGACTCTCTACTTGTCCCCATTTTCAATGAGCATTGCCCTACAATGACTTCCTGCCCTGAAGGGAAGTTCCCACAAAGAAGTTCCCACTGAACCTTTGTAAGACTGTCAACTGGTTGGAACGTTGCATGGCCAGAGCTTAGTTACATCTTACCTTGTGCTATCTTTAGCCCTTTGAGTAGTCATCCCTTGCCTACCTGTGTGCAGACTAACAGATTTAAAAAAAAAAAAAAAAAAAAAAGAATGCTGGGCAGTGGTGGCACACGCCTTTAATCCCAGCACTTGGGAGGCAGGCAGATTTCTGAGTTCAAGGCCAGCCTGGTCTACAGAGTGAGTTCCAGAACAGCCAGGGCTACACAGAGAAACCATGTCTAAAAAAAAAAAAAAAATCAAAGAGAGGGAGAGAGAGAGAGAGAGAGAGAGAGAGAGAGAGAGAGAGAGAGAGAGAGAGAGAGAGAGAGAGAGAGAGAAACAAAGAAAAAAGAAACTTCTGGAAATGTCTTAGCATAACAAAACCATAGTTTCTAACAAACAAAAGGTTAAAAATCATCAGACAACATCTGGGACCGGTAACTGAGATTTCTCTGCATTGTTGTAAGTACCTATTTGATGTTTCCACCACAAGAGGAGTTGAATCCGGTTTAACAATATTCCCTAACATTCATACTCTTAGATTTCAAACCCTGGATCCTTAACCCTAACCCTGTTAATATACAGGCAACTCCACTGGCCTGCTCTCAGGGACCTACCAACTGCCTACTTCATCACCTACCACTACTAAGTGTGCCAGGTATATGCTGTGGATAAAAAAAACCCAGCCATCCTAGATATCTCTCTCTCCCCCGCTCCCTCCCTATTCTTCTCCCTCTCCCTTTCCTTCTCCTTGTCCCTTGTCTACATGACAACTTCTTTGGTCTCTTACCCTGAGATTTGTAAACATGCCCTGGAGGTATTCCCAAATACACCTGCTTTTATACATTTAATTCGGCTTGAATTGACTTATTTCACTGTCGGAGAATCTCATTATACACAACTAACTTTTTCATGTCCCTTCACCTCAGAGATCTGAGCACAATCTGGGCAGCCCATCTCTGGAAGTTTCCATGCCCCTCTTTCTGGTATGTAGATTTCAATGTGTATTGTTCTAGCCTGTTCTTTTTTATGCTGGTGTCCTGCAATGCTTTGTGGTCCTGAACATTCCCCCCTCCCTACTGCTAAGTCAACAACTTTAGATTCAAATTCTTTATATTAAATATGTGCTGTGCAAATAGCTGCTGTGGTAGCTCTCCCGACAGACTGGCAAATGAAAAAAAAAAAAAAGCTACAAAGAAAATTCTTACCTTTATTACCTAAGCACATTTGCCCGTGTGAACCTGAAAACAGGGCTAAGGAGAAGTCGCCAATGTATAAACTTGCCAGAGCTTGAACACTTCAAGATAAGACTACAGTAAGTGGCTGAGCCAGAACCAAATACAAGCTATTTCCAGGATGCCATTCCATGCCCCGTTACATATTCTTATTCCAAAATAAATGACTACTAATTTTTTAAGAATATGTATTTTTGTTTTATATGTACAAATGTTTTGGATGCATGCATAGATGTGTATCATATGCATGCTGATACTCTCAGAGATCTGAAGAGGGCGCCAGGTTCCCTGGAACTAGAGTTAAGGATGAGTGTAAGTGGCCATGTTGATGCTGGGAATTAAATCTATATCCTCTGAAAGAACAGGCAGTGCTGTTGATTGCTGAGCCATCACTCCAGCCCCTACTAATTTATAATAGAAATTCATACCCGCTATTAAATGGTTTATTTCAGCAGAGTACTAAATTAGATCAATTTGCCAATTCTTTTAATATGCTGTCCCTCAATGTGACATGAAGGGAGCCACGCTCAATCACCACTCCTTAAAATTCTAGTACCTGAAAAGCAAAGAAAGAAGATGATGAACTCCAGCCTCCTTCTCATCAGGAAGATTTGGGGTTAAAAAATTAGGAATCTAATTAACTCATGGGCTATGTAGCCCAGATATAAAATAGCCTGCAGTTCCTTCAGTACATCTTCAAAGATAGTTTTTAAGATGGTTGATTGAGGTTTCTTTTGTTTTTCTACTTTGCAGTTGTTGGTGTGAGCTTCACCAGCATCCTAAAGGAGGACAGCTTAGAGTCTGTATTCTTACAGGATCCAGGTTCCATCTCATGGAACCTCTTATCTCTCTGTTCGAATCAAGGAATATCTTCATGAGGCTCATCAGACTAGGATGCGGCCATAGGTTTCTGCTTGAGAAACGAGTGGACACCCTCAGGTTGAGGTGGTCTCATTTGTCCCTGTGACCTCTTGAGAAGCAGGTATCCATTAGGAAGAAAGAATTCAGACTTGCAAAAGAGACCTCACTGCAAATTAATCCGATGCCAGGGGTATCACCCGTTCTTCTTGGTAGCCCCCTGCTGTCATGAGTTCCTGTATGGATCAGTGGCTAGGGCTGCTATCATTTAAGAGTGGCTAGAAAATAGGAAGTGGTTTTCTTACAGTTCTCAGAACAGAGTTAGGAATCAATGCTCACAGGGTCAGGATATCTCTGAAGGCTCTCCTTGACTCTTTCTGCTTCCAGGGGTTGCAAATAACCCTAGACTACCCAAGTCCAACCTTAGTGGCCACACTGGCTGGATCCTTCTGTGTCAATCTCACTCTGTCTCACTGTGATGAGACACTGGTTACTGGTTGAGGACCCATCAGGTAACCCAGAATGATCACATCCCAACATCCTTAACTCAGCTATATCTACAAGGGCCTCTTTCCAAACAAGAGACACTCACAGGTATGGGAAGTGGGTGTGAGGAGCGTATCTTCATCTCAGGTCAGGTGAGGCAGCATACTGTATCACATGACTCTTACCAGGTAGTACACTATTTACTTGTTTTTTCAGTTATATGTATATTTTGAGACAATACTGGAAAGCTCTGTCAGTAGGAGACTACCTTGTACAGATGTGGTAAATACTGGCTGAGTCTACATCTGTTTATGCATCTCTACAGTCTCAGCTGGCATCTGACTCCCTCTGTATTCTGTAACTTGTTCTGGGAGTTGGAGGTTGACAAAAGACAGCACTCCCTTTGCCTAAACAGGAAGAATGTGAGCTAACAGGACAAAGGCTCTAACTATAATAATGGACAGTCAGAGGTGGTGGAGGTGGGGGATGGGGGCAGGGTGATCCAGGTGGCAAGGTGAGAGGACAATGTGACCAGTACAGCCAGGGAGTGGGGGAGGACCAGCAATGCACACACTGCTGGCAGAATCTCTCTCTTCTCTCCCTCCTTCCCTCCATCCCTCCATCCCTCTCCTTTCCTTAGCCTGGCAAGGATATAAATAGCCTATATTTTCCTGTCAGGCAGCAACCCCAGGAGTGCAGAACTTCTTCCTCGTGATTGAAACTACAATTTCATAACGGGTACGCTACAGACCTTACCTCCGAGCTTGTTTTTCTTCTAAGCAAACACATCAATCTTCCCAACCCTTCATTTTTCAAATAATGAGCCAGAGAAGTTGTCTTGTTACTCCATTTTCTATTTTTCAAAGAAAGGTGATGTCGAAATTTCATATCCAGAGTGCATGCTTAGAGAAATTCCAAACAGGAATGATAGGACTGTTGGACTCTTGATGGTTGGAGCTGAGCTGGGCAACTTTCTATCACTTGTCTATGATCAAGGCCACAGTTTATGTTAAAAAGGAAGGATGTGTGGCTAGAAGCAATTGTTGGAGTCAAGCCCCTAGTGGAAAGAACTTTCTAGTAAGACCAAGAAAGGTGACAAGTTCATCCCTTCTCTGGGTCACCACCTCATGTCAAAAACTCCTCTGTTTTGTCTTTTAACATATTCCTAATATTCTTTATTCAATCTCATTTGCCAAGGAAAGGTTAGACCCTGACACTGTAAAAGGCTCATTATTCATGTTCTGGAGCCTCTGAGCAAGTACTGTGGATCCAAAGTATGAAATAATAAGATCTATAACTTTGTCATCGATTGTACTAAATGTGCCATTCATCACCATCCACTGACACAGTTACCACCCTCCAACTAGTTCCCATTACACTCGCCTTTTTAAGGGTATGGTTTTTTTTTTTTTCCCTCTTTGCTGCAAGCAGAGAGCCAAAAATTCCAAAGCGACATGAGGAATGGAGGAGGTCACCATACAAAAGAGCAACCTGGAAATAAGCAAGGGATGTTGCAAGGCCACAGCTCCATCTACATCTCTATCCACTCACAGGTTCTTAAGAGATTTCATGAACCCAAGGGAATGTCAGGCTATAGAAGCCACCCAGAGACCAGCACTGCTAGTGTTCAAATTCTGCCCACAAGGCAGGACACACCGGGAGAAGGTCCAGGTCTTTCCTAGACTGTGTACTGGGCTAGCAGTATTGGTGGGATGGAGAGCTCTTCTATTACATGTCCAGTGGTCTCCATAATGCCACATTGAAAAACAAGTCACAAAAGGAATTACTTTGGCCCAAAAGGACAGTATCACCTAGAGACTGTTGGAAAGTTGCAAGCGAAATAATTGCCTTGGCAATGGGTGATTCATCAAGTGATGAAACAACCTCCTATAGACCTCCTAAAAGATCCATAACCTCCCCCCAAAAGCACCATCAACCAGGGACTAAGTGTTCAAACACATGAACTTATGGGGAGTATTTCTCATTCAAACCACAACAGATTCCTAGTGTTATGAAAAACAAAAATCGAAGAGGCTCTCCTGACAGTTAAGACTGGTCAAAGAATTCATTGTAGGGTTATGGGGTCCCAAGACTCCTCCATCACAGGGCACGGCTCCTTGGGAGGCAGGACACCAGGAGTGACCAGGCTTACCCCATGCTGTTGCCAGGCAGGTGATGGGCCATAGGGAAGCTCTGGGAAACGGCTGCATGGGTAGGAAAGCCCAGTCTGAGTTGTGGGACAGCTCGAGCGCCATGGCTCAGGGGTCCCTGGGTCTGCAACAAGGCTGGGGCCATCTAGTTCTCAGGCTCTCAGACATCCAGGCACTGCTGGAAGCCATGGAAGAGCTGAGAACAGAATGCCCCGCCCCAGGCTGGATCTAGTCAGGGGCTGGGGTCAGGCGGAGGGGTGGTGGGGTGGGGTCGGGGAAGGGGGAGCTCCGGCTGGTCCCACAGGGATAGTCCTTGGCTTGACGGTGGCAGGTTTGGGCTTGTGCTTGGGCTTGGTGCCAGCTGTGGCTGGGAGCACAGAGAAACCTTCTACTGGAGACTAGACGGCAGCTCTATAGGTGAAGGCCTTCTCCATGACTCCCCATGCCAGATCCCGATGAAAAGAAGCAGTCCATGGTTTTAAGGCATTTATTGTCATGACTGAAAATGGATGAGTAAAACCATACCCCATTTCTCAGGGTGGGCCTGAGGTTAAATACCCTTTTCAGGGAGGAGTCTCTGGGAAGGAAAACTGATAGGCTAAGTCCTCAAGGTCTTTTGGTACCTCATTAAAATAGAGATCTGTCTTGACCCTACGTGACCACAGGTCGAGTCTTCTACAAGTGGAAGGGCTTGGGACATTGATCTTACATGACTGATGGTCACAAATCTATGGGGGGCTGTGACTAGTGACAGGGGTGTGGTGCCCAGGAATCAGGCGAATTGCCTACCATCTCTTCAGGGTTTCCCGGGCTTCAAGCCCTAGCTCAACTGGGGGCCAAGCTACCTTTCACAGTCCCACAATTCATCACTGATAAGAAAGCTCTTGAAGTTCATCATGGGACTTCCAAATTTTGTTTACATATTGTGGCTACAAGAACAGTAGTTCTAGCTACCCTATCATGGAAAATGGTTAGATTGTTGGCTTTGTTCTGCAGGTGCTGAAAAGTGTGTGTGTGTGTGTGTGTGTGTGTGTGTGTGTGTGTGGTCTCATTTTCTATCTTTGTGGCATCCTTCTTGCGCCTCAGTGGGCTGTTAAGAGTTGGGATCATGGTGGCGGTTAGTCACCTTCTGTGGGAGGAGGCTGTAAAGGAGCAGGGGGGACTTTTCTGGCGCTTGCAATGTTTCTCTCTTGATCTGTGTGCTGCTGATGTGGGTGTATTGAGATTGTGAGAACTCGTGGGCTTGTCTACTGATGAAGAAATATGTGCATTCCCACATGTGGGTGTGACTGTCAGGGTCCTTTAGGAAGCAGATGCTAAAAGAAATTCATCATGATTAAGGTTAGTTGGGGAAAATGTTTATGAGAAATCTGAGGGGGAGGAGCACTCATAGGTGTGGCAGGCTTTCAGGCCAGTCACCTATGAAAAGAAGAAGGAGAGGAAATTAGGTAGAAAGAGACTTCAGTGTACATCCAGAAAGCTTCATTCAAGCCTGTAGGATGGCCTAGGGAACAGGCCACACCTATAGGAGTCTGGCTCTGCCTTCCCATCACGCTTGGTTGTCAATTCAAGCAGTTAGATTACAGGGAATGGAACATGCCTGACAAGGACTACCAACCCCAAATAAAGATAGAGAGCAGAGGACTAGCAACACCCTTCAAAGTTAGTCCTCCATTGAGGAAAGACCAGGGCATCATGGTCCCCACTCAGCTCCTTCTGTGCATATACAAAACCTGGCTCAAGTGATACCAATATCCATAGGACTGGTATAGTCTTGAAAGGCTGAGATTAGAGCCACCCCTTCTTTCTTCCTCCCCAGCCTCCATCCAGGTCCTTAGCTGATGTCCTCACAGAAAGTGAGAAAACAGGCTGACTCTCAGCACAGCCCTGTTGTGCTGTGTTCTGGAGATACAGAAAACTCAGGAAGGATATGCTGATGAGGTTGACATCCTCTCACACTAGTCCTCAGAAACTGGTGACAATTAGCATTCTGGCCACTTTACCAAGGATAAATTATTCATGGACTAACAGTTCATCTTTTCAATTCCGGATACAGAAGCAGTTTTCTGTGATCCTGGGGAATAGCCAAACAGCCACCAAAGAGTGAGTGTCCACTGGAAACACATAGACCCCTGAGACAATAGGAAGATGTATTCTCCTTCCCTGCTGAAGGAAGAAAGCATCATGCACAGCATAGACCATGCAGGTTCTAGACAACACAAAGATCGCTTCCCATCCTCGGGTGTAGAAGTCCCAGCTTGGAAGAAAAAGGCCCCATCTATCCTCTGCCCTGCACAGAGCCCAGCGCCCACCCAGGACCAGGGAGGTGTGGCTCCTTTGGTGCTATTACCTCAACATCCCCCACCAATCCCCTGCAGGGGAGAGACTGAGTAGAACCTAAGAAATTACCTCAAACTTAGTGGATTAAAGCTAGCAAACTGTCTGATGTTTTGACTTCCTGGTGGGACACTGTTATTTATAAAGTCTGTGCTTCAAAAATGTACGATCAAGTTACAATGAAATGTTCATAAGGTTTTAAGTAACCTTATGAATTTGTGTGGGGCTATATTCTCAGTTGTGTGGTCCGTGGGCTAAAGGTTGCACATGGGTTCCTCTCTAACAATGTCACAGGCCATCAGTCAGTCAGAAGGGTTTCAGTAGGAGAGTCCATCAGCTTCCTCTTTTCTTTCAGCTGTTTTCTTCAGACTCAACCTATTATCCTTCTCCTATTCCCATGGGGATACTCACGGTTGCAGTCATCAGTATTTGGAGATGGTGCCTGTGTCTGTCTGTTGTTTTGTATGGCTACATATGAGTGAGGGAACATGCTGATGTGTGAAATGACATTCATGGACTTTGCATATGATGTCTCCATAAGTGTTTCCTGTCATTACAAACATGACTTCAGCCATGACACCTCTGTATGACTGTTGGCTCCTCCTGTCTCCTTTAGTTTCTCGTTAGCCTTGGGTCTTGATAAGGAGCAAGGAGACCCCAGACTTCTCTCTATGCACTTTATCCTCCATCCAGGGTGATGATGATTCCTGATGCCTTGTAAATTGCTCCTTTCATGCTAAAAGCCCCTGAGTTGATCTAGAGCCCCAGGGTGGAGTAAACACCTGATCCCCAACACATCTACCTGGACCACAGTATGGCAGCTGCAACTTATGTGCAAAAGTCAGAGCAGCTCCTTCCCAAAGGAAGCTGCTTATTTCCCATGGCAAAGCCCTGGAGTTTTCTTTGATAATTTCTCTTGCATCTCACCCAAACTTACTGCTAAAGTTAAGTGCCTTGGTCCTCAGATCTCTCTCAAACTCATCATCTCTTCCACCACCACTACAGCCAAAGCACTGGGTTTTTCCAATCAAATTCCAATTTGTATACCTGCCTCAATGATCTGTCCTCCATAGAGCAAAGAATATCTATCTGCCTTGGAGTATGTTGCCTAGAAGCAGCTCCTGGGAGACGTTGGGTCATTTGATGTATTGAAGAGGTCTTTCCAGGAGTGAGGAGATAGGAGGAAGAAGGTCAGAACATAAACACCTTGACTTTATCCACATGTGATAGGGATGGTTTCTAGGTGTCAGCCTCACCAAGGCAAGAGGTCCAGCCCTTCTTAATCATCAGTCACTGGGTATAGAGTCACGGTGATCCTGCTTGTTTCTGGACAGTTGTGTAGAGAAGGGACATCTGACAGCCATCGCTAATCAATGTGGTAGGAGCCAGAGTGATTACTCTGGCCAGGTAAAGGCACCTAGGTCAAACCCTAGCATCTTCTAGGACTGTGGTTCTCATTGGCATCAGCTGGTAGTGGGGTGACCAGGCTAACGACAAAGCTGCCTGGCTTGATTTGAATTTCAGAAAAACAAATAATTTTAATGATCACTCAATATTACATGAGATGTTCTTTAAAAAAATATTACTGTCATCTGAAATTCAGATTTAACCAGGGTGCAGTAATTCATCTCATCCCAAGAGGGTGTGCTGAATGAAATCCAGACTGCTCTGTCTGAGTCATTGGGCCTGAGGCAGGGTTTGGGAATGTGGCCTTCTAACAGAAACCTGGGCTGATTCCGATTCAGAGACATGTGTGTACAGAAATCCACATCTGTCTCTTTATAAATGTGCCATATTGTGTTATTTAAACCTTTTAGAGCTTCCTAAGTTTGTTTTAGGAAAAAATCCACTATCTTGGCAAAGGTGTTCTGTTGTGTATGGATACATGTGTACATGTGTGCATATATATACATATATATATATATATATATATATATATATGCACGTTGTGCATCTGTGTATGGTGTGCATGAGCGAGGGTCAGAGATCCACATCTGTTGGCTTCTCCAGCCACTTCTCCACTTCTTGTTTATTTGAGACAGGGTCACTTACCGCTTGCTAACTGAAGACTAGCCAGGCAGTGAGCACCTGAGGTCCTTCTTTCTTTTGCCTTCCCCGTTCAGCCTCAGCAGTGTCTGGATTTCTATGTGGGTGCTAGGGATCTGAATTCATGTCCTTATGATTATGCAACAGACACTTTACTGACTGAGCCACCTCCCCAGACCACTGACAACAGCTTTTGAGAGCCCATGTGGGGGTTGGAGGGGCTGGAGAAATGGCTCAGTAGTTAAGAGCATTGACCACTCTTCCAGAGGTCCTTAGTTCAAATCCCAGCAACCACATGGTGGCTCACAACCATCTGTAATAAGATCTGATGCTTTCTTCTGATGTGTCTGAAGGCAGCTACAGTGTACTTACATATAGTAATAAATAAATAAACCTCTTTAAAAAAAAAAAAGGAAGAAAGAAAAAAAAAAGCCCATGTGACATACCTTGGAGTTTCTTATCTTATCCCCTAATCTACTTCCTTCCCAACTACCTAGAAGTGTTAAACCCATAGATATTTCTAGAAATAAGCAAAGCATAATCCAACTAAATATCTACAGAAATAGTGACTAGCAGGTTCTCCCTAAGTAGACAATATCTGCAGAAATGATTTCCCCAGACTAGCAGGCTCTCCCCTAAGTAGACCCAAGAGTCAGACTTTTTCCTCCATTAACTTTTGCTGAATGTCACCTTTGCCTTTAGTTTGAAACTGCACCCCACACACATCCTCAAAGGCTATGAATCTGCTCGGTTTCTCCCTGTCTCCATCTGACAAGCAGGAAAGCATATCATTTGCTTATTATCTGCTTCTTCGACTGAAATGTAGACTCTGCCAATGAAGAGATTGGTGTTTATTACATCGACTGCTCTCTGCAGCAGGGACATCATTCTCTGAACAGAAGGGGTACTCTGTAAACTGTGGAGACAAAGTGCTTAAAGACAAGGAGATACCCTGAAATGAGCCTGCTGGCCTGACAGTCATCCCTTGATCCCTGGCATCAAGCCACCCTGTGTACAGAGAGCATAAACAACCAATTTCATAAAACCTCTTTAGTCCAAATGAGTAAACCCAAGTCAACCAAGTACAGGGGCAAAAAAAAAAAAAAATGGGATTTGTAAAGTTATTTCAAAATCACTGAAGGAAATTTGGATCACTCAGCAATCATTCAGAATGTTTATGTTGTTAACGTTTGTGGGGTTTGGTTTGGTTTGGTTTGGTTTGGTTTGGTTTGGTTTGGTTTGGTTGTTTAATCAATGCCAGGCTACCCAGAAGCAAGCAGAAACATGAAGGCGTCTCCCAAAACCCTATTGCAAGATTGCTGTCATAACAAGGACTCAGAGCCTGTTTTATTCATATTATTCCTCTTCCTCTTTTTCTTCCTCCTCTTCCTCCTCCTTTACTCCAGCTTTGTTGATGTGTAACTGACAAATAAAAGTTGAGTGTATTCACCATGTTTGGATAAATGTATAGAGTCCAGCAGAGCACCCTGTTCCTTTACAGTCCATTCTGATCAACACAAGCATTTATACCTAATAAAATGACACTCCCTGCCCTCTTAACTTCAGGGGAAGCTAGAATCTACAATCTGATCTCAGTTTTCAAAATGGGGGTGGGAGGGGTAAAGGTCTCACTCCGAGGCAGACTCAATGATAGCAAGGCAGAGACAGTGACACCTTGCACAGGGAGCAGGGACTCAGGGAGAGGACTGGGAGCTGAGAAGGAATTGCCAAGGCTGGCAAGTGTCTCTGACCTAGTTTATTCTCAGGAAGGGGTAGTGACAGTATGCTGTCACCCAAAGGAGCAACATTGACACACCCTTTCAAGGTAGCCCCCTGGCTGATTGTACCAAAGAGAAATTGCTTTAATGGTTATTACAAACACATGAAGATACTTCACATGCTTTTGTAATTTAATCCTCCTAGTTCAAAAACTCATTACGTCACTTTGAACATTGAGCTACACAAAGTTACTGTATTGCCTACACATGCCTATTATAGGGAGTAACAGGAATCATTCTTACGAGCTAAACTCAGCAACACCTGTATCAAGTAAGGGACAGCTTCCCAGGTGGGATGCTGCTTTGATGTCAACATTGGAACTGGCAACAGAGACAGAAACTCTTCTTCTTCCTAGGGTGTACTGAATTCCACAGTCAAATAAAATAAAGTCGATCAACCCGCACATATAACAGAGTTAATATTCCAAATTCCTTTTTAAAAAAGACTTATTTACTTATTATATGTAAGTACGCTGTAGCTGTCTTCAGACATACCAGAAGAGGGCATCCGATCTCATTACAGATGGTTGTGAGCCACCATGTAGTTGTTGGGATTTGAATTCAGGACCTCCAGGAGTGCACTCAGTGCTCTTAACCTCTGAGCCATCTCTCCAGCTCACTCCTGTTACTACAAACTACCCACAGGTGCTGCTGGCTCTCAGTGATCATATGAGATATACCTTCCCCATGATGCTGGAGGTACAGGTGAAAGAAAGATGAAATTTCAAGACCTATAAGTCATATAAAGTACTCGGAAATTGCTGGTTGTTTGTGAGCCTAGAGGCTGCCTGGGGCTGAGAACAAAAAAGAACAAACCCGGGCATGCCCCATCATTAAAGCATTCCTGGGAACAGCTTGACCATAAAGATAAAGAGGAATGTGAGGACATAACAGGGCTATCTGAACTAAGTCAACAACCATCTGGCCCAGCACCTCCCTCTGCCCATTGCCCTTTGATGCAGTTTAAAGTCATAAATTAACCAGATACTCTGCTAGCATTGATAAACATCCAACTCACAGAACCCTGACACCCTGACCTGCATGTAATCTTTCTGCTGATGTTTGCATAAGCCAATAGTGTGTTGCTATGCTGAATTCCCCACCCCTAAGCTCTTTACCCCATAAAAACCCCTAGCTTTCAAGCCTCGGGGTCGAATCCACTGTCTCCTGCGTGAGATACATTTTGACCCGAAGCTCCACCATTAAACTTCCTCCTGTGTTTGCAGCAAGAAGGATTTTTGTGTTTCTTTGGGTGTGCTCTCTCTCCTGAGACTAGAGTGGGGGTCTCCAAAAGGGGGTCTTACACAGGGGGCTATGGGAAGGATTCTTGGGGATGCTCCCTGTGGAGTAAGCAAGCTACTGTTGGGTTCATAAACTGTCCTGTTGTAAACTCGGACATAGCCTTATAGGAGCTTCAGAAAAGTGGCCAGAAAAAGATAGGATTCTGCAGTCTTCTCCCTCTAACTCCTCCAAAGCAAAGGCCGTTTGACTGCCTACATCTGCAGGGAGAGGGAGGTTGCATTGAGTACTCATGACTTACACAGAAAGTGCTGTGTAGCCTTTCTTGTATGTTTCTCCTGAGATGGTGCTTTTAGTATATCATCTACCAGAATCTAATGCCCTAGTTTGGATACAACTATTTGACCGTGGGAACCTTTAGTGTCACTAGCAAGATGAAGAAATTGTTTCTTGACTCTAGGCTGTCTCTAAGTCATATCACCTGCTGAGACCCTTGGAATTTCATGTGGCTTCACAAGGATGATTTATCCATTCTGAAATCACTCAGCTTGGTCTCCAAGAAACAAAAGGATGGACCGCTACTTAAGAAGAAAGAATCCAGAGTGACAGATGACACTCACTAAATAGCAGCTCAGAGAGGCTAATCTAAGGAGGGGGCTGTTCTAGAGAGTTTCTTGAAGGAAGCCTAATGCTCTGATATGCACTAGGGTGGGTAGAATTGGCCACATTGGAAACCTAAGAAAACTTGGAGAACTTGTGACAGGCGGCTCAATGTCAAACTCAAATGTGTTTTCATGACACAGCAGTCTCAGGTCTCCAGAACTCAGAGCACCAGGCATGGCAACCTGGCTTGCAGGAGACAACCACATGGCCTTTCATCTGCATAAAGTTTATTGATCCTGGAAGACAAGTGGGAACTCTAGTGGCTCCAACATAGGAATCAATGTTGTGGGGACTCCAGAGCCGAAGGATAAGGCTCAATGTGTTGTATTTTCATTAAAGGCACTTGACCTAAGTCTGAGGGTGGAAAATGGGGAACGAGCATCTGCAAGACTAATTCAGCTGACTGGCTGTGGTAGCCTCTGCTGGGGGTCATTTCCAGCTGTCCCCTGAAAAACTACTGCAACTAGGGACAGTATCTCTAAAAGTCATCGGGAATGTACCTCTATGTGTCTCCTACCATACCCTACTCCAATCTCAGTAACATCTCTTTTCTTTCTGACTGAGGATTTATAAGGTCTATGCCTTATACAAGTGCGCTTGTACAAGTATCTCAGGAACTAGTTACAAATAGGATAAAATCCATTTATAAAATAGAAATGCTTAGAGGTGCTTAGCAACCAGTATGCACTATTAAAGTATTGGACACACCTGTACTGCACAACATACATATATATATATATATATATATATATATATATATATATATATATATATATACATATATATACTCCCTGCTTACACCATTCTACAGATCTCAACTTGATAGCTCTTCTTTGGCCCCTGAGACCAGAGCCATATGTGAACTTGGTAGAACTTGCCTGATGCCTGGGACATGCTGTGAAGCTATGGTGGCTTGATCATGAAAGATCATAGGCAATAAGGAGGACAGATGCATGAAGTTTTGGGGACAATCTATAAGAAGATGAGTGTTTTAGTTAGATTTGTTTAAAACAACAAACTGATAGGAGTTTATTAATGGAGCTTACAGGCTATGATCTAGCTAGCCCAATAGTGGCCATCTCCTGATGGAAAGGTCAAGAATCTGGAAGTTGTTTAGTCCATGAGACTGGATATCTAGACAAGAAATTCAAGATTTCCAATTCTGTTGCCTTTTAAAGTCACTCAAAATTGTATGGCCTTGGAGGTGTCAATTTAGAATTCCCTTTTTAAAAAATTCCCAGTTGGACATTTAAGTTTGTGCCACCGGGCAGATTTGGTAGACAGCAAGGTCATTGTGAGACCCTCATGGTAAGTGCAATGTATCACAGATTATTGTTGGAGTTGCTGAGGAGACCTTGTCTGAACTCTGGTCTGCAACAATTAACTTTTCTTTGTGTACATGGGTTCTAGTGTATAAGCCATGAGTTAGTGAGAAACAAAGGTAGTTAAGGGGCCACATCAGAAAACACAAACGGGTCCATTCCAAAAATGGTGGCATCATAGCCTGCCCAACTAAGGCTATTAATTTAAACTGAAGATTAGTTTAAGTGAATGATTTCAAAATACCCACCCCCACCCAGTGCCACCGCTGTCCAGCTCAGTATGATCAGGTACCCTGGTGTCTAAGCCCACTGCTGGAGGTGTTCAGCTTGGCTGACAGTCTGAGCCTCTCTATATCATGCCAACTCTCTGTGTCAGAATGTCAAAATGTAATTATCCTGTGCCACCCAGTTCATGACACTTCATCCATTGAGAATTCCCAGGTTTCTAGTGGCCCATCTTTTGGTGCTTCATTGGAACAGGAACCCAGACCTTACTAAGCCCTCAGACCTTAACACAACAGACTCCATAATGGAAGTGCCATTCAGGTCAGGCTGTAAAACATAGGATGTAGACAGCACCATTGCCCAAAACAATACAAAGACCTAATTCAGAAAAGTCCGCAGTTCTTGGAAAGTCTCTAAATGTAATAAACCTTACTTTTTTGGCTTCTGTAGTTCTGCTTCTGACTAACTGTTCTTGTTACCTGAAGTATATCAACCCAGAATTTGGTTTTTGTTTTAAAAGCTTATACTGAGATAAGATTGAGGCTTATACTGGGATCTTGAGCACCTACTATAGTTGCCAACTGGCTAATGAAGACTTTCTATTGGTTTACATCCACGTCCAAGAAGTCTTCTTTGAGTACCCCATAACTTACATGACTAAGTACAATTTCCAATGTGAAATAGTAGCTGAGAGGCATTAATTGCACTTCTATCGGAGTACATGGTAAGCAATCCATTTGGTGCTCTCCAGTGGACCCAGGGACCAATTCTGTCCTAATTTCAACCAGCATTGTATCTACTGAGACATGTCTGTATGACATGACAACTCATCATAGCCAGCGCATGGAACAGACCCTTCTCCAGCTCTGTGACCAGCACAGTACATGTGGTGCCTCAGAGCAGTGCCCCCATACATGTTCAGTCCAAGCCAGTGGTGAATCACCAACTTATTACTAAGGGTAATGAAGGAAGTCACTTGCCTTCATTATGTGACTGTCCTAAAGGGATTCAGACTACTGCTTACTGTAAAGGCTCTGAGCCCCTCTCTCTAGGGAACCCCATTTTGTGTTCCAAAATTATATCCAGGTTCTTGGTCTTTCTGGTCCTAGAAGCAAGATGTTCTTCTGACTTCTCAACATGAACAAACATGAATGTGACGGTTATCTGAACATAGAACTGAATGCATCAGGTGTGTCTGGACCTGTTCAATGATTCGCTCTTACAGCTGCCCTTTCTGCTTAGAGATACCATCCCCATGAGCAGAAACTTCATGGAAACAAGCTACCCTCCTAAACTGTGGGAAATAGAAGGCCTCCAAACATAAGTTTACCTCTTAAGAATGTGGCTGGTCTACGTGTTTCAGTGTCCCTTAGAGGGACAGCAATGGATTAGAAAAAATGACTTCATTTCAGGGGTGGCCCGAAATGGAGCCATGACACACCTCCACATTAGTGATCTGTCCAGTGGGATTGTTTCCCAACTTGACTCCTCTTGATGCAGATGCTCCTAGGAGTATCCTGGGGAAGCAGATCTAGCTGCCCTACTCCTTAAATATGAGATGTTAGACATGGAAATGGTAGGGAGAACAGATTCTAGAGACTCAAAGGAAACCTAGGTTTCTTCCTATTGTGGAGTCACATGCAAGTTGTTAGCTAGAAGGCAGATCCTGACTAAAACCTGCCTGCATTTGTTATTTCTACTTCCCCTCTCTGCAGACTTTGGCATTTCTATTACTATCTTACTTCTTTGAATAATCTTCCCATCTCCAGTCTTTTTATCAGTTCTGAAAATTTTGAAGTTTACAAGAGAGATTCCAGTTCTGAATTCTTAATTCAGGGGTATCCTCTATCTTTCAGGTTTTCTGCCCTGTTCATTAGCTTTTAGTGTGTTCTTTGGCCTGGGAGCCTAGCTCAGTATAATAGCACACGCCTAGCACAAGGGTTTCAGCTCCCAACGATTTTGTGATTATTCTTTGGTTTTGAGAAACGACTTGAAATGCATCTACCTTGCAAGTATTCTAGCTCTTAGTAGCTCTTCTTCAGCGATGACATGTTTCTGACTTGGATGCAGTGAGTAATCTTTGACTGTATAACGGACTCTTGAGAAAATAGTAGACAATTTACCTTAGTGGATACTTGATCCACAGCCTTGGAATATGCTCTGTATTTTGAATATGAGGATTGATACTTGTTGCCCCAGGAAGGAAGTGAGGTGGAAGGCAGAGTTCTTCCCACACTGGATTTTCTGAATGTTTTTATAATGAGAATTATATTAACCACTAGGAATTGCTCTAATAGTCATATCTGTAAGACTAATATGTCTTCTACTTTTGGCCATTTCCTCAGTTAAACTTGGTGGATAGATAATGTCTAGATTATTTGTGCCTATTGTATAGCTGCCAAGGCAAATGATCCTACTATTCAGGTTGGTATAAGGAGGGTGTTATATGAATTCTTGTCTGACTCTAGAACATCTTCTAGTTGGTTTTGCTGCAGTGGTGAGGTAGTGGATGGTTTGACCTCACTTGCCCTTACCCAGGGCAGGTAATGATGCAGGGCATCTTGACAGCTTTCAGAAGATTTGCAGGACCAAAGCTGAGAACAAGAAGGCTACTTGAAAAATGATGGAGGTTAAATGGGCAGGGGACAAGATGGACATATAGGCCCCTGACCCCTAATCAGTTCTTTTACATCTGATTCTTATATTTACAAATCCACTTTGCTAAGTGTATTTTTATAAGTAGATATTGAGAAATGGTCAGATAATAGGACTATTTGTTAAACTTGGAGACTGGGAAAAGATAAGGGAGTGTGGGTCGGGGAATAGGGTTAGGCACAGGAAATACTGAACTTTATGAATCCAAGAC
Organism: Mus caroli; assembly: GCF_978045245.1. Classification (NCBI taxonomy): domain Eukaryota; kingdom Metazoa; phylum Chordata; class Mammalia; order Rodentia; family Muridae; genus Mus; species Mus caroli. The sequence continues at coordinate 31,540,013 of NW_028227271.1, read as the reverse complement.
CTGAGGTCAAAAACAAATAAATGCTTTATGTTAGCTTTCAATTGTGTCACTCACTCCATGCTGTATACCCAAGGGGCATGTGACTTAGGAGAGGTAAGTAACTCAGATGGGCAGTCCCTGGCAGCCCTTCCGCCTGGTAACATCACTGCTCACAGTTGAGCAGAAAATCTTCCAGAGGATTGCCTAGATGAGTTTCTTACAACATAGTCCTTAACCACCCCCCCCCAACATACACTCTTTTCCTCAAGAAACTGTTGCATGTATGCAGGCATATAATACAGATACATAAAACAAATATTTAATCTTTACATCAGAAGGAAATTAATCTGAGAAAATAAGAAGAAAGGAAATCTGAGCTAATGATCTCAGTGTGTATTTACACAAAGAGTTGAGTTTTGACAGAATGCTGCTGCAGGATGTGAAGCGTCTGCATTTTTCATAGTTGATCAATATTTTGATTATAGAATCATCAATGCTGAGAATGCTGCTTCATATAAATATGTTTCAAATAGCAGACATATGTTAGGGGTCATTTCAGAAATTATTGGAAATTCTGTCCTATTCAAATTTCAATTTAATGATTTTTATAATGAAACTCACATTGGCAACTCAAAGAGCAATTTTAAAAATCAAACATTGTAACACAATATAATCTAAAGCTATGCTAATTTGATGCATGATGAAAAATGGTGGTAGGAAAATAGTCCTTGTTTCCCATAATTAAATCATTATGTTTCTATAAGAGCAGAAACTTTGATGTGCAATTAAGAAAAGTATAATTCATAACAGATGTTTCATCTGAGCTGAGGCATTTGAGCAGCATTCATCAGTGTTTGGGTAGCAATGTGCATGTCATATTAAAAACCAAATAAAGTCACAGGATACAACATAGACGAACATCCCGAGAAATGCCTCAGATTCATACTATATCTGATTGTGAGTCTTTGGTAGTTGTGTTTTCAGTGGCCCTACATAAAGTGAACTATGGTTTAAGAAGCTGTGATCTAGAAACAAAATTGTAGAAAAATGAAAACTACATGAAAGTTAGGACAGGAAAAACAATTCACTTTATATTGTCTTTCATCACTCATGGCTATTACCTGCATTCAGTTCTTCCTCATTGCCTAATACCTAATCTTAATCTATTTTCTGCTATACCTGCACATACATTTGTTTACATACAGAAATATATTGTTGGCTAGTATACACTATTGGTTAAAATATATACTTATTATTGGATTTTTCAGTTTGGGTAGTGAATAACTGCATACAAGTATATTTGATAGCAAAAGCATGAAGCCCAATGTGGAAGCTATAGAGCTTCCATCCCAGATGGCTCTTCTAACTGAATAGAAGTTCATTGGGATCTATCGACCTTGAGTCTGGTTCATTTCCATGTGTTTCTTTTGTAACTTGCTAACTTATAATAGCATTTATAAATGAAGGTTTTTAAATTGATGATGGTGATCTTGGTTCCGGGATTCTGCCTAGACTAGTCTGCGCAGGGGAGAGTGTGGACTACAGAAGCTAACAACTTCTGGGACAGGCGGAAGCCACAGAGCTTCTGGGGAAGACCCTGTTTCAGGCTCCAGACATCCGGGTACCTTCCCTGCCAGAGGAAAGGTGTACGCCCTGCCCGGGAGGGTTTTGCCACAGCATCTGGGGGAGCCATCTTGGGTTCCTGGATTCTTCCCAGACTAGTCTGCGCAGGTGAGAGTGTGGATTACAGAAGCTAAAAGCTTTTGGGAGAGGCAGAAGCCACAGAGCTTCTGAGGCAGACCGAGTTTCAGGCTCTGGACATCTGGGCACATTCCCTGCCAGAGGGGAGGTGTCCGCCCCACCCAGAAGGGCTTTGCCGCAGCACCTGGGGGAGCCATCTTGGTACCTGGGATCCCGCCAAGACTAGTCTGTGCAGGTGAGAGTGTGGACTACAGAAGATACACAGATTCTGGGACAAGCCCTATTTCAGGCCTTCATCTTCTGCCAGGAAGCAGGTTGGAACGCCAGATATTTGTCCACCTTCCCTGCAAGAGGAAAGCTTGCCTGCAGAGAGTGCTCTAACCACTGAAACTCAGGAGAGAGCTAGTCTTCCAGGTCTGCTGGTAAAGGCTAACAGAATCACGAGAGGAACAAGCTCTAACCAGAGACAATTATAACAACTAACTCCAGAGATTACCAGATGGCAAAAGGCAAACATAAGAATCTTACTAACAGAAACCGAGACCACTCACCATTATCGGAAACCAGCACTCCCACCTCAGCCAGTCCTGGGTACCAAAACACACCCATAAAGCTAGACCCGGATTTAAAAGCATATCTCATGATGATGGTAGAGGATATCAAGAAAGACTTTTAAAACTCACTTACAGAAATACAGGAGAACACTGCTAAAGAGTTACAAGTCCTTAAAAAAAAACCAGGAAAACACATCCAAACAGGTGATGGAAATGAACAAAACCATACTAGACCTAAAAAGGAAAGTAGACACAATAAAGAAAACCCAAAGTAAGGCAACTCGGGAGATAGAAAACCTAGGAAAGAAATCTGGAACCATAGATGCGAGCATCAGCAACAGAATACAAGAGATGAAAGAGAAAATCTCAGGTGCAGAAGATTCCATACAGAACATAGGCACAGCAATCAAAGAAAATGCAAAATGCAAAAAGATCCTAACTCAAAACAGCCAGGAAATCCAGGACACAATGAGAAGACCAAACCTACGAATAATAGGAGTAGATGGGAATGAAGATTTTCAATTTAAAGGGCCAGCAAATATCTTCAGCAAAATTATAGAAGAAAACTTCCCAAATCTAAAGAAAGAGATGCCCATGAACATACAAGAAGCCTACAGAACTCCAAATAGACTGGACCAGAAAAGAAATTCCTCCCAACACATAATAATCAGAACAACAAATGCACTAAATAAAGATAGAATATTAAAAGCAGTAAGGGAAAAGGGTCAAGTAACATATAAAGGCAGGCCTATCAGAATTACACCAGACTTTTCACCAGAGACTATGAAAGCCAGAAGATCCTGGACAGATGTTATACAGACACTAAGAGAACACAAATGCCAGCCCAGGCTACTATACCCAGCCAAACTCTCAATTACCATAGATGGAAAAACCAAAGTATTCCACGACAAAACCAAATTCACACATTATCTTTCCACAAATCCAGCCCTTCAACGGATAAAAACAGAAAAAAAAAAAAACAATATAAGGACAGAAATCACACCCTAGAAAAAGCAAGAAAGTAATCCTTGAACAAACCTAAAAGAAGACAGCCACAAGAACAGAATGCCAATTCTAACAACAAAAATATTAGGAAGCAACAATTAGTTTTACTTAATGTCTCTTAATATCAATGGACTCAATTCCCCCATTAAAAAGTCATAGACTAACAGACTGGCCACACAAACAGGACCCAACATTTTGCTGCTTACAGGAAACCTATCTCAGGGAAAAAGGCAGACACTACCTCAGAGTGGAAGGCTGGAAAACAATTTTCCAAGCAAATGGTCTGAAGAAACAAGCTGGAGTAGCCATTCTAATATCTAATAAAATAGACTTCCAACCCAAAGTTATCAAAAAAGACAAGGAGGGACACTTCATACTCATCAAAGGTAAAATCTTCCAAGAGGAACTCTCAATTCTGAATATCTATGCTCCAAATACAAGAGCAGCCACATTCGTTAAAGAGACTTTAGTAAAGATCAAAGCACAAATTGCACCTCACACAATAATAGTAGGAGACTTCAACACACCACTTTCACCAATGAACAGATTGTGGAAACAGAAACTAAACAGGGACAAGGTGAAACTAATAGAAATTATGAAACAAATGGATTTAACAGATATCTACAGAACATTTTATCCTAAAACAAAAGGATGTACTTTTTCTCAGCACCTCATGGTACCTTCTCCAAAATTGACCATATAATTGGTCACAAAACAGACCTCAACACATACAAAAATATTGATATTCTTACATGCATCCTATCAGATGACCATGGACTAAAGCTAATCTTCAATAACAACATAAATAATAGAAAGCCAACATTCACATGGAAACTGAACAACACTCTTATCAATGATATCTTGGTCAAGGAAGGAATAAAGAAAGAAATTAAAGACTTTTTAGAGTTTAATGAAAATGAAGCCACAACATACCCAAACTTATGGGACAGAATGAAAGCATTTCTAAGAGGAAAACTCATAGCTCTGAGTGCCTCCAAAAAGAAACTAGAGAGAGCACACACTAACAGCTTGACAACACACCTAAAAGCTCTAGAAAAAAAGGAAGCAAATTCACCCAAGAGGAGTAGACAGCAGGAAATAATCAAACTCAGGGGTGAAATCAACCAAGTGAAAACAAGAAGAACTATTCAAAGAATCAACCAAACGAGGAACTGGTTCTTTGAGAAAATCAACAAGATAGATAAACCCTTAGCCAGACTCACCAGAGGGCACAGGAACAGCAATCTAATTAACAAAATCAGAAATGAAAAGGGAGACATAACAACAGATCCTGAAGACATCCAAAACACCATCAGATCCTTCTACAAAAGGCTATACTCAACAAAACTGGAGAACCTGGACGAAATGGACAAATTTCTAGACAGATACCAGGTACCAAAGTTAAATCAGGATCTAGTTAACGATCTAAACAGTCCCATATCCCCTAAAGAAATAGAAGCAGTCATTAATAGTCTCCCAACGAAAAAAAGCCCAGGACCAGATGGGTTTAGTGCAGAGTTCTACCAGACCTTCAAAGAAGATCTAATTCCAGTTCTTCACAAACTATTCCACAAAATAGAAGCAGAAGGTACCCTACCCAATTCATTCTATGAAGCCACAATTACTCTGATACCTAAACCACAGAAAGACCCAACAAAGATAGAGAACTTCAGACCAATTTCTATTATGAATATCGATGCAAAAATACTCAATAAAATTCTTGCTAACCTGCCCCAAGCCCTCCGGTACTGTCTGCTTGACAGGCTGAAAAAGTCTGTAAGAACTCAACAAGGGAAAGAGTTTCAAGGAAGCTCACCTCCTGTGTTGCGGCCGACCAGTAGCTCGCAAGGAATGGTTCAACTGACATGGCAACTCGGGCTGCAAGAGAGGAACTAGACGGGCAGAAGAAAGAACGGAGCCAAGTCAAAATCACTCTGATCAAAGCTTAATTTTACTTGTTTCGACACTCAGTTATGAAAAAGGGGGAGGGGACCCGATTCCCACCAAATAATCTCGGGGTCCAGTAGCAGGGTGAGCACATGTGTGGCTCCAAACAGCAAAGCTATACGGTCCAGCAGTGGGCATGACAGAACAAATGAGCAAAAAGCTCCACCCCTGAGCAAGCAGGTTTCAGGCTGGGGGACGGGAGACTACACTCCTGGAGTTTTGGGTTACTCATTATCCCATAAACTCATTCTCTATTCCTCTGTTACTCTGGTGTATGAATATACAAGCTCTCTTTTAATATTTTATTATAAATGCCTTTTAACATTAAATTCTGTTATATTTAAGCCTCCCCATTGTTCCAAGGTCCCAGAAGCCTGCAAGCTTGAAATCTGAGCTTGAAATCCGGCATGAATGCAGAAAGGAAGTTACCTATTCAGTTAGTAATTAAACATTACAAAAGATGGAGCCAGTAGCTCAGAACTGGTCTACAAAATATCTACCAAGGACAGTAGCAATTCTCACCCAAACAAGTTAATAATAGAGCTAGGGAATCCCACTGATACAGAGATCTTCTCTACAGCTAGGTATAGCGAGCTTCATATTAGAAGAAATTTGGTATATTCTTATGTAGACCCAGGAAATAGGGTGTTGGGGTACTGCAGTATTCATGATAAGGTCTGCTAGTGCAGAACCCCTGGTGGTGGGTTTAACAATAGACTACTTTACACCTGGATCCCTTCTTTTGCAGCAGCAGCCTGGTCCCCACCTTCTTTTGATGTATACATTCCTTTTGTATTGCATCACTATAACTTGGTGGATTGTATTTTGCCTGGTTTCTTGTTATTTTTTTGGTATAAAAAGTTTGATGCTCAACCTGACACAATACATTCAAATTCTACACAATCTCGAGTGCTAGTCTGTCTATCACCCACCAATGCTTTGCCCACCTGTCCCAGAGACACATTCCATGCAGACAAAGGGACCCTGAGGGTCTGAGGCACTAACAGAATCCAAGAACACATCAAAACAATCATCCATTCTGACCAAGTAGGTTTCATCCCAGGGATGCAGGGATGGTTTAATATACGGAAATCCATCAACATAATCCATTATATAAGTAGCTAGATATAAAATTAACTCAAACAAGTCAATGGCCTTTGTCTACACTAAGGATAAACAGGCTGAGAGAGAAATTAGTGAAACAACACCTTTGTCAATAGTCACAAATAATATAAAATAGCTTGGCGTGACTCTAACTAAGGAAGTAAAAGATCTGTATGATAAAAACTTCAAGTCTCTGAAGAAAAAAATTAAAGAAGATTTCAGAAGATGGAAAGATCTCCCATGCTCATGGATTGGCAGGATCAATATAGTAAAAATGGCTATCTTGCCAAAAGCAATCTACAGATTCAATGCAATCCCCATCAAAATTCCAACTCAATTCTTCAACGAATTAGAAAGGGCAATCTGCAAATTTATCTGGAATAACAAAAAACCTAGGATAGCAAAAACTCTTCTCAAGGATAAAAGAACCTCTGATGGAATCACCATGCCTGACGTAAAGCTGTACTACAGAGCAATAGTGATAAAAACTGCATGGTACTGGTATAGCAACAGACAAGTAGACCAATGGAATAGAATTGAAGACCCAGAAATGAACCCACAAACCTATGGTCACTTGATCTTTGATGAGGAAGCTAAAACCATCCATGGACAAAAGACAGCATTTTCAACAAATGGTGCTGGCACAACTGGCAGTTATCATGTAGAAGAATGTGAATTGATCCATTCCTATCTCCTTGTACTAAGGTCAAATCTAAGTGGATCAAGGAACTCCACATAAAACCAGAGACAGTGAAACTTATAGAGGAGGAAGTGGGGAAAAGCCTTGAAGATATGGGCACAGGGGGACAATTCCTGAATAGAACAGCAATGGCTTGTGCTATAAGATCAAGAATCAAAAAATGGGACCTCATAAAATTGCAAAGCTTCTGTAAGGCAAAAGACACCATCAATAAGATAAAAAGTCCACCAACAGATTGGGAAAGGATCTTTACCTATCCTAAATCAGCTAGGGGACTAATATCCAATATATATAAAGAACTCAAGAAGGTGGACTCCAGAGAATCAAATAACCCCATTAAAAAATAGGGCTCAGAGATTAACAAAGAATTCTTACCTGAGGAATACCGAATGGCTGAGAAGCACTTGAAAACATGTTCAGCATCCTTAATCATTGGGGAAATGCAAATCAAAATAACCCTGAGATTCCACTTCACACCACTCAGAATGGCTAAGTTCAAAAACTTAAGTGACAGCAGATGCTGGCAAGGATGTGGAGAAAGAGGAACACTCCTCCATTGTTGGTGGGATTGCAAGCTTGTACAACCACTCTGGAGATCAGTCTGGTGGTTCCTCAGAAAATTGGACATAGTACTACTGGAGGATCCCACAATACCTCTCCTTGGCATATATCCAGAAAATGTTCCAACCGGTCAGAAGGACACATGCTTAACTATGTTCATAGCAGCCTTATTTGTAATAGCCAGAAGCTGGAAAGAACCCAGATGTCCCTCAACAGAGGAATGGATACAGAAAATGTAGTTCATTTACACAATGGAGTACTACTCAGCAATTAAAAAGAGCGAATTTATGAAATTCCTAGGCAAATGGATGGACCTGGAGGGCATCATCCAGAGTGAGGTAACACAATCACAAAAGAACTCACATGATATGTACTCACTGATAATTGGATATTAGCCCAGAAACTTAGAATACCCAAGATACAAGATACAATTTGCTAAACGCATGAAACTCAAGAAGAATGAAGACCAAAGTGTGGACACTGTGCCCCTTCTTAGAATTGGGAACAAAACACCCATGGAAGAAGTTACAGAGACAAAGTTTGGAGCTGAGACTAAAGGATGGACCATCTAGAGACTGCCATACCTGGGGATCCATCCCATCATCAGCCCCCAAACACTGACATCATTGCATACACTAGCAAGTTTTTTGCTGAAAGGACCCTGATATAGCTATCTCTTGTGAGGCTATGCTGGGGCCTAGCAAACACAGAAGTGGATGCTCACAGTCAGCTATTGGATGGATCACAGGGCCCCCAATGGAGGAGCTAGAGAAAGTACCCAAGGAGCTAAAGGGGTCTGCAACCCTATAGTTGGAACAACAATATGAACTAACCTGTACCCCCCCGGAGCTCTTGTCTCTAGCTGCATATGTATCAGAAGATGGCCTAGTCAGCCATCAGTGGAAAGAGAAGCCCATTGATCTTGCAAACTTTATATGCCTCAGTACAGGGGACTGCTAGGGCCAAGAAGTGGGAGTGGGGGTGTAGGGGAGTCGGGGGAGGGTATGGGGGACTTTTGGGGTAGCATTGGAAATGTAAATGAAGAAAATACCTAATTAAAATAAAATAAAATAATTTTAAAAAGAAAAAAACTAAATAATATTCATAAATAAACATTATACGTACACAAACAAAAATAAAATAAAATTGATGATGGTAGAGTCTACTCATTCAAAAATTAGCAAGGAAGCTTTGCTACAATCTACAGAGCTTATGGACTGAACTAACAGGAGGAATGGATAATGAAGACATGATACATAAAATAGAAAAGCTGGGATAATGTGGACTATATGCTCTTAGAGAGATACCAACAGAAGCCCAGAATTGGGTGTTTATTATATACTTCTAGTGAGGAAGCAAGATATTGTATACAGCTACAGAAAGAGCAAAACTTTTTATATGCAGAAGAACAAAGAAGAGGAAGGTCAGCTAATCTCAATAGTAGGTCTCTAGGGAAGCAGCTCCAAGTTGCTGTCACCTAGAAGGAAGAAGCTGTGGTTGATAATTTTTGTATATTGTCAACATCTGCACATGGACCAGAAGAAGGCTTTAACATTCCTGTGGGTCTGAGGCATTTGCATCCTTGATATGGCCACACACTCACTCAGGACTTCATCCACTTCTTACACTTGCACTGTTTTCCTCTGTTCCTCCAGACTCCCTGTTTTGCATGTCTAGGATGCTCCCATATATTTATATCTGCTCCCATGATAAGAAGCAGCTGTCATACAAATGTGTTCATATAATATACTAAATCCTTTCTAAATCACAAAGTTGAATGTAGGCTGGATGTAAACTGACAAAAGTAGTTGAACAGAGCCTGCTGGGGCTCATGTGGTTAGGATTGCCCCCCATAATGGAGGAAGTCATTAGTATAAAATGGTATGGAAGGATAGGAACAAGCTACTGGAAAAAAAAAAAAAAACAGTAGCCTGCGGATGTAGATCCTGTAGATTTCTCTCCTGACTGGACTTACTTGAATGAACATGAATACCAGATATACCATAAATATAACCCTGGGCTATTTCAAATGCCAGGTTTTTTTTTCTCCTTCCTCCATCATTTGCATCAGTTGTTTTGTCTCCCCACGTTGGTGGTATCTTATAGTTTGTGTGGGTTACAGCTTAATTTGCTTCAAAGGGCTGCCCTTGGATTCTCTGTGGACTCTAGTGTCATTTGGCCATACCTAGACTAGGGATCATGACTGGACCCAAAGTGCTCCATGCCTTATGGGAAAACATGCACATACCCTTGCCCCAGCCACCAAATCTTAGACTCACAATTTGTCCTGCCTACAAGATGTTAAGGGATAAAGTTGGAGAAGAAATGGAAGGAATGACCAACCTATGATTTGCCCAACTTGAGACCCATGCCATGAGAGAGAGAGAGAGACAATCCTCTATTAATGATACTCTGCTATACTTGCAGACAGAAAACCAGCATCACTGTCAGCTGAGAGGCTTCATCTAGCAGCTGATGAAAACAGATTCAGAGACTCACTACCAAACAATAGGCCCAGCTCAGGGAATCTTGTAGATGAAGGGAAAGAAGGATTGAAGGAGCCAGAGAAGTCAAGGACACCACAAGAACACCTACAGAATCAACTAACCTAGACCCATAGGGCTCACAGAGACTGAATCACCTGCCAGAAAGCATGCATAGAATAAAACTAGGTCCTCTATACATATGGAACAGATGTGCAGATTGGTCTTCATATGGGACCCCTAATAGCAGAAGCAGGGCTGACTCTGACTTTGGTGGCAGAAAGAAAAGAAGCAAGCTGCCTTGGGTAATTAGCTAAAGAACACTGCTGGACTGTGACCAGAACATATACTGTTGTTCTCCTGAATATGGGATGATAAAACTCTTGACCTTGCATTTTGATAGTACCTTTGTGCCCCCTTGAAGTTAATTTTACCACCAAATTCTAATTAAGACTTTAGAAACCTTGGCAGGGAATGTCTCCATGCAGCCATTCCAAAAAGTCTTGCAGTTGCCAGAGTACACCAGTGTAGGGGGCACTGGGGATGATTTTAGAATTGCTAGTATAAGAGGCATAGCTGGGTCCCATCTCTGTCCTCAATTATTGAAGGTAGATGCTTCTAATCTAACTAGACCCAGCCTAGCCTCCAAAATTAAATGGTGTAGAAACAAAAGAGATTGCTGTCACCTACAGAAATTGGGGAAAGGAGAGAATGTTCCTGTGTACGCTTACGGGGTGGGGGTCTGAGCCAATTGAAAATTCCCAAGAGTTTTTGAAAATCAAGATTTTTGAGGCAATATTTGTGAACTTTCTAGCTCCTAGGAGCATAAGGATGCCCCTGTACATGTCTTTTTAAACTTGTCTGAGGCAATAGACCTCAGGCCTGAAGCCTGATTTGTTGTTGTTGTTGTTGTTGTTGTTGTTGTTATTGTTGTTGTTTGTTTGCTTGCATGCTTGCTTGCGGTTAACAAAGATGGCTGCCAAGTCTAAAGAGTTGGGATGGCTGATTAGAATATCATACATCCTCTACAAAATTAAGAGGACTGAAGAAATATCAGAATGTAAGTTTTGAGGGCTTTACCCGGTAGCTGTGATCTAGACACAGGACAGAATGAAGGAAGTTGTTGTGAAGAGCTCTCCTTAGTGAGAAGCTTGTGACCTATGGAACAAAGGAAGCCAGCAAACAAACAAACAAACAAACAGACATGGCTAAGCTTATGGGAGAGGCTAGGGCTTCTGTCTTTCTCATGAGATGTTTTCAGCACTTGAAGAGAAAAGAAAACCTTCTTTTGTTAGTATGCAGCTGTAGTCTCTTGCTATTGACAAAGGAGCCCCACTCTTGGTAAGAAATATTTTATGGTTCATATAGGCTTAGGCATTGTCATAATCTTGTGGCCACCATAGGGTGGTCTTTCTCCTGGAGATTTTTCCTGGAGCTAAGTAAGTTTTACATAATTTGAGAATTTCAGGTTTATGGTTAAGACAGTTTTATCATGAGCAAACAGGGTGTTCTAGCTAAGTGGATATTGGTGGTAGCCACTTCTCAAGGTACAAGAATAGATGCTATACTTTGCAGAAAGAGAAAGGGCAAGCAGATCCACAAGCAGAAGCAACTAGCTCAGGGGCAGCTTCCTACTGTTTTCTCCATGCTATGCAACTAATGAGCTTTGTTGATTGATTTATTTACTTAATGTTACAGATTGCCATTTTCCTTTTCTCATTCACTACCAATTCTACCAGAGCCTGGGAAATTGGGGCTGGAAGATTTGAACTTCAATTTTGGAAAGGTTAGTTCTAAAGATAGTCTAAAGGAAGGCACACCTAGATGCCAAGATGGCAATCAGACACCACCTAGACTTGTAAGAACCTGGAGTGTGTGGGATCCAGGTGCTCTGTATCCATCATCCAGGACCCCAGCCTACAGAATTGTGCCCCCTAAATAGAGAGTGGTTCTTCACACTTCAGTTAACTTACAGACATTCCTAACAGCCCAAAGGCTGGTCTCCTGGGCAGTTCTAGATGCCATTACATGACAGTATTAACCATACCTACCCTCTTGAATTACCCTGGAAATTGTTTGTTGCCTGTACAAACTATAATACATGAAGTCTAGGTGATAAAATAATGTGCCACCAGGGACATTAGCTTGAGTATAAAGCTGCCTCTGCCAACTCCATTATCCTCAAAGTTGGCTTTTTTTAAAGCTGACTACTGTAACAAAATTCCCATATGTTAGATTTGGATACACTTCTCTATTCATTTTGTCATATCACAGGGTACTGTTGGGGCTATACTCTGATGCTTCAACAGAACTTGATAAAGATAAACTTGGTGAAATGTCAAAAAGAAATTTCAGATGCCTAGATAACTCTGGGGGAAAGACCCTTGAATCCCTTTCACAATTGTTTAAGAAAATATGGGTGCAAATCTGTAGGCTGGGTTTCTATTGCTTTATGCCACTCCTTCCTTAAACCTATACT